>NW_010101652.1:0-1753 GCF_000699245.1 Pterocles gutturalis
CCCAAACCATCCTGGGATTCTATGATCTGGGCTAGAAGTCACCTCCGAGGGAGAGCAGCACTTTGCTGTTCCTCTTTTAGATGCAGCCTCTGAATTTCCAGCCCTGTCCAGCCCCTGATTTCTCCCAGGGTCTGCAGGTGATGTGGAGGAAAGGTTATTCCTGAGCTGAGCTCACCCCTGGGCTCCGTCAGTCTCTCCATTCAGGTGCTATTTTAGGACATGGGTCACAGGATTTGGGGACCTGCAGGTTGTTCCCTGGCTGGGGACAGGGACTTCGTTCCCTGGCTGGGGACAGGGACTTTCCATGAGCCTGGGCAGGACACGGTCTCAGGGTTGTCCCTGCTTGGGGGGTACCAGTCGCGGAGCAATGGAGGTGGCTCCTGGGGGCTGGATCTGCAGCAAACGTGCTCAGCCCTTGGGGAAAAACCATCCTGCCTGGGAGATCTCGGAGGCCAAAGGCAGCAAGAGCATCTCCTTGCCTGGAGGATTTCAAACCAGAGAGACAATGCCCACCTCCCAGGGAGGCCACGTGTCACCAGGCAGCGTGGAGCATCACGCTGAGACAAACATCTGGACATCTCCATGCCACCTTGATGGGAGACGTTGGGGTCACAGCAAACAGCAGTGTCCTCAGTGCTCCGGGTGCTGAGCCATCTGGAGCTGAGTGTGCTGTGCCGTCCTTCGCAGGGCACAGCAGTGATGCAGCACCATCTCCCCCCGGGCACGAATGGATGGAGGTGGTGGAGATCTCCTCCTCCCTGTGCCAGGCAATCGAGCAGCCTCCGGGTGCGTGCCCAGCCCGGTGCATCCATCCCCTTCCACGGCGGGGGACAGCACATGAGCTGCTTTGCATATTCCTGTATGTCAAGGCAGCTTGAATATCTGCAAGGAGTTGCACAGGTCTTTGCAACTCTGCGGCAACTTTACCGTTCCCAGCAGAAGGGGAAAATTCAAGCAAAATAATTTTTTTTTTTTTTTTCCAGCAGGAGCTTTTTCCTGCCCCAAAGCCGTGACGGATCCCGCAGCCAGATGCAGCCACAGCTTGGGGTTCATCCTGCTGCCAGTTCATCACTGAAATCCTGCCAGGGAAACGAGGTCCCCATCGAGTGACTGTAAATGCCACAATCCAGGGTCCAGCCATCAAAATATTCATCACCTGCCCCTATGGACAAGCAGAACATGCAAATAATTTCTAGGAAAATATAGACACAGTTTGGGAAAACACTTTTCCCATGGATTGGCTCCTGTATTGAGATAAATCTGATGTTTCTGGGCAGCAGCCTGGTTTACACGGGCAGGAGGTGAGCCCTGGCAAGGTCAGGGAGGTGGAGAACAGGAGGGCTCGGGAGGAACTGGGATGTGCTGGGATTTGCCCAGTTTTTGCTTTAAGAGACCAGATCAGGGTGGCGAGGTGAGGCTTTGGAAGAAAGGTGTGTCTGAGTTAACCGAGTGGAAAGCAAGCATCCCAAAAAGATGTCTTCATGGGCAAAAAAAAAAAATTTTGAAAAGCTCAAATCTGTTGTTCATGCTCCAGTAACTTCCAGATGCCTGGACAGGGATGCGGGGAGCCTCCCACACTCCTCCAGGCTGGGGGAGCAGGCTGTCCCACCTGCCTGCCACCATCTGCTGCCCGCAGAGGGGGGTGCCTGCCCCCAAAACTGGGATTTAACCCAACCCCCCAGGTTTGGGGGCCCGTTCTCCCCTGGCAGACCCCCACCTAACGCCGAGGTGCCATCACCCCGTGGTCCCACCC
>NW_010101652.1:1784-4028 GCF_000699245.1 Pterocles gutturalis
GCGGCCTGCACCTCCAGCAGCGATGGGGATTTGTGCAAAGCTCCCAGTGCCTGTGTTGGGCCTTTTTTATCCCTGGCTGCTCTTACGTTGACATGCTTAGCTGTGCCACTGGCTCCGGCGCTGCTCGCTAACCCCTTTACAGGCAGCTAAATATAGCCCAGGCAGCCAAGCAAAATCCTCTCGGCGGGGCCACGTGGGGCCGGCAGCACTGCCGCAGCCCCGGCTGGGGCAGGGGGTCTGCCAGCACCGGGGGGGGACATGACAAGGTCCTTGCTGGTGGCATTTTTCACCCCATGGTGTCTCATCCCCATCACCGCCGCTTTGATGCTCCCAGGAGCATCCCGTCGCTTCTCCCCACCTCGGCAGCTCCGATCCTCTCCCACTGTGGGGTTTCATGGGATCCTTCCACCCAAAGTGGGATATTTTACGCTGGGGAGCATCTGGATTTTATTAGCATTCCTGATCCTACAGAAATGTGGTGTCAGCCCCCAGCTAACTGCTGTGCTTAAGGAAAAAAGCCGCTCGGCTCCGGGGATCCACGTGGGTGTTGTGCGAAGTGCCCGGTGCAAGGAACAAACCCACAGCCCAGCACAAATGGGGCACCCTCGGGGCTCCCCTGCACCCTGCACCCCGCAAAGGGGCTGCAAATGGGGTGACATGGCTCCCACCCCATGGCACGCTCGTCCACGGGTGCAGCTGGGTTTCTGCCTCTCCTGTCAGAGATGTATTTCCATGGGAGCCATGAACTCATTAAGGAGACACTGATCTAATTGTCTCCACGCCGGTGCTTATGGGGCTTTTTTTCTTTTTCTTTTTTTTTTTGGTTTTAAACAGCGAGGAACGAGGCAAAAGGCTGACTGGAGAAATCTAATTGGATCCCCACGGCTCATTTGCCATTTGTCCAAAAGGAAGAATCATTAAGGCTGAAAATGAACAGGCTTGAAAACCTTCTGCGCCACACGCGCCTTCCCATGGGCATCCCGAATTTCCGATCCCCCGGCCTTGCCCTAGTTGGGATGCCCGGGGTGGCACTGGGGACACCCTGTCACCTGGGGGATGTTGGGAAACGCAGGTGAGGGGCTTGGGGAGGCTCGTGGTGGAGTTTGGAGGAAGGCTGGAGCCTTTGGGTGCTGGGGAAGCAAACTGGGGGGGACTCAAAGCCAGAGCTGGGGCGAGCAGCAAAGCAGAAGCACCCAGGGGTGTGGGTGCTGCAGGGTGGGGATGAAAGAAGAACCAGGTCCTCCTGCCAGGGGGACCAAGGACACCTTCAGATCAAGATGTCACCCTGCTTCTTCCTCCCCCAGCCTCCCTGCCCCACCACCTCTGTTGGCTCCGACCCCGGTCCCTTGGGGAGGACATTCAACTGACCGTGGAGTCACCTTGACAGTGGAGTCACCTCCTCTCCAAATTTTCCACCCTCATGAGACACCCAGCAGTTGTGACGGTGCAGAACCTCCTGTGTGACACTCCCATCCATCACTGGCCAGGCATCTGGCCACCGCCACCAGCAAGATGAACAGTGTCTGTCCAAACGCAGCAGGGAAATGCTGAAGCTTTTCCAGCCCAGGCTAAACCCAGCTTCAATGACGGAGGGTGGCGAGTGCTTCTTGGCCTCGCAGCCCTTCGCTCTTCTGGCTGGGAGAGGTTTGGGGAGCAGAGCCCAGCCGGTCGGACAAGTGGTGGGTGTGGTGGTGGCCCATTATGGAAACCACCAGCCATGTCAGCTCAGCATCGCCCCACCAGCCTTTAAGATCCCAAACTAGCGAAGGGTCCTTGAAGGGGTCCCAAATGCAAATCCTGATGTTCATGGGTTTCATAGAATCACAGAATGGTTTGAGTTGGAAGGGACCGTGGAGGCCATCTAGCCCAACCCCCCTGCCACGAGCAGGGACATCTTCCACTAGATCAGGTCCCGGAGCCCCGTCCAACCTGACCTTGAATGTTTCCAGGGAAGGGGCATGTGCCACCTCCCTGTGCCAGTGTTTCACCACCCTCAGCATAAAATATTTCTTCCTTATATCTGGTCTAAACCTCTCCTCTTTTAATTTCAAACCGTTACCCCTTGTCCTATTGCTACAGGCCCTGTTTAAAAGTTTATCCCCATCTTTCTTAACAGCCCCCTTTAGGCACTGAAAGGCCACAATCAGGTCTCCCCGGAGCCTTCTCTTCTCCAGGCTGCACACCCCCAACTCTCTCAGCCTGTCCTCGCACGGGAGCTGCTCCAGCCTCTGGGCATCTGCCGGG
>NW_010101652.1:4045-6943 GCF_000699245.1 Pterocles gutturalis
TCTCCGGGGCTCCTCTGGCCCCGCTCCAGCAGCTCCGTGTCTGTCCTGTGCTGAGGACCCCAGAGCTGGGGGCAGCACTGCAGGGGGGGTCTCACCAGAGCGGAGCAGAGGGGGACAATCCCCTCCCTCGCCCTGTTTCCTAGAAGCAATGCCAGGTGGTGGGATCAAAGGACCACAGAATACTTTGGGTTGGAAGGGACCTTTAAAGGTCATCTCATCCAACCCCCAGCTGATGCCATCACCGGGTTCTGAGATTCTCTTGGTCTCCATCAGGCTCCTCTGCTGGGCTGGGCTCAAGGGCTGATGGATTTGGGATGGATTTGGTGGCTGAGCCTGCGGTGTTGCGGGACGGGGGACCCTGGGAAGCAGAAGGGACAAAGCAAGGTGCTGAAAGTACCACAGGTGACTGCAGCGGCTATCCCGAAAATCATCCCTTTGATTTCCACTGGGTTTGAATCCTGTGACCCCGAATGCCCTGCCACTGTCCGTAATTAAAGGCCACGCAATCACCCGTTTCGAGTCCTCCCGTGGCTCCGCTTATCGCAGAAGAGCTTAGTGGAAAACTAATTCCCCACCTCAGAGGCATCCTTAGGCAAGGGGGGAGGGCAATGCTTCAATCTCAGGACTTTTGCTGTTGTCCTTCCCACCCCAGACTGGTTTGTGCCCATCACCCTTCTCGTCTGGGGGGTGGGAACCCCGGGAGAGGCAGCACAGCTGAGGAAACACACTGCTGGGAGCAAATGGGGGTGCTGTCATCCCTGGCCTCCCTACCTGGCCTGTCCTGCAGCCTGGGAAGGGCACGGGGACCCCCACCCAAACTTCCAGCATGGACATAGGAAACCCCCCCCCCACACTTCCCAGTATGGGCAAGGCAACCCCCCACACCTCCCAGTATGGGCACAGGGACCTCCCACACTTCCCAGTGTGGCTGAGCAGCACTCAGATCTCAGAGCTATCCCCTGGAGCCCCCAAAACATGGGGCTATGATGCTGTGACATGGTGATGTGCTCGGTGGCAGGGTGCCACCGGTAAGGGTCCTGGGCACCCCCAAAGCCCTGGCCAGGATGGGACCAGCACCCAGCACCTCGGAGGTCAGACAACCCCATGGATGAGTGTTTGCCAAACACTCATCACCCCAAAAACCACCTTGCACTGTGCCTGCGCTTGCATGGACTAGACAATGCTCCGGTGCTTGGTGGGTTTAGCTGGTTTCCCAAACCCAGCCTCGATTATTAATTATGATTAATTACTGTAATGTAGGTTTATCCATGAATAGCATCACTGGGGCTCAGCAGGAGCCCTTCTGGCTGCACCCACGGCTAAGCCGGCATTGTCCCAGATCCAGGCACATGAGATCATTTGTTTCCCCCCCCAGGTCTCTGGGCGGGAGAAGATCCCTGGCAGCATCCCTGGCACACTGCGCCCGGCCCCGCTCACTGCCATCCTGGGGGCTGGCCCCATAATCTCCCCACAGTGTTCAGAAATGACAACCTGACCCCTCGCGTACTGGGGTACCCGGGAGGGGGAAGGAGATGTCCCCAAGCTCACATCTCAGGGATGCTGAGTGATGCAGGAGAAGGAGTGGAGGAGGCAGAGCAGAAAAAAGTTGTTTTATTTGGGGTACATGGACAAGGGGGCTCCATTCCTCATCTTCCCCGCATGTCCTTTGGTGCGCAGGGGGACTATCACAGCTCTGTCACTTGTGGCATTGCTGCTGCGTCGCCAGGTCCCGGTCCCACCCAGGGCAGCTCTCGCCACATCCCAAGAATGGGATGGCGAGGGGCTGATGCTGTGGGTGGTGGCAGTGGTGTGGTCTCTGCCCACCAGCAAAAATCAGGAGTGGGGACCCCCCTGTGACATGGGGGGGGGGGCTTCTCCTGGCAGCTGGGGCCCTGCTTCGCCATCCAGGAGTGGGGGGGACCGAGCCCTGCCACCGTCCCCACTGTCCAGCATGTGCACCGGTCTCATACCGGCACTGCCATCTGGTGGCATCATCACAGGGGACAAGGGGACAGCGTGGGGAGGATCTGTCCCTCCAGGGTCCATGGAGCCGGTGGGATTCCTGCTCCTGGATGCCAGCAGGCTCGTGTCCCTGCAAGGCAGAAAGGACAGCAGGACCAAGGGGACAGATACCCATCTGGCTGATCTGCCCTTGCTGGGAGGACCGGGATCAAGGGACACTCCTGCTGCGGGTGTCACTGGGCTCCATTATCCAGCCGGGAAGGGATGGGAGCTGCCAGAGCCCACACCTCCCACCCAGGGGGCTGTGCCCAGACCCAGCCCATGGTGTCCCCAAGGCCACCGCCTGTCCCACAGGCGCTGCCAGACTGGTGCCCTCAGCCAGGGAGGGTGGGTCCCCAGCACATCCCCACGTCAAAGGAGAAGCAACCTGAGCTCAGCTGAGGTCAGGAGGAATTTATGGGTGCTGACCTCTCCCGCTGCAAGGCTGCAGCCAGCCCGTTTGGGAGCCCACAGGGGCTTGGAAGAGTTTTTATTTAATTAGTGCCAACAGCTGATCAGAGGCCAAACCCCAGAGTTTTTCCTTTGGAAAAGACGTGTGACACCTTTCTCTGCTTCAAGGACCCTGGGGACACACTGGCTCCCAGCCCTGTGCCCCTCTGAAGCCTGCCTGCTGCTGCACCTTCCTTCCCCTGTCTAAATTTAGGGTCTGGAAGTGGGCTGGCACATCCCGGCTTATCTCAGCCCCTGAATTATGCATGGCAGCGGCAGAGCGGCACTTGCCAGACATGTGGGGACGTGCCAGACTGGGGGCGGGTGGAGCAGGAGCCCAGCTGCTCCCACCCTTGGCACCGTGCAGGCAGGGTCCCCTCAGCCCCACCTGGGGTCTGGCCCTGCAGGGGCAGTGGGTTCAGGCTGGTAGATCAGAGAATCCCAGAA
>NW_010101653.1:0-231 GCF_000699245.1 Pterocles gutturalis
TCGGTGCCCCACTGTCAGGGAGCAGGGACAGTCTCCTGCCGAAGGACAGAGGTGTCCCCTTGCCCCCCTGTAGGTACGGACCCGGTTCCCTCCTGAGCCCAACGGGATCCTGCACATAGGCCACGCCAAGGCCATCAACTTCAACTTCGGCTACGCCAAGGTGAGAAGCACTGAGCCCCGCTGGCAGCTCCCCCCAGCGCCTGCCTCCCCCCCCCGCCCCATCACTCAGCC
>NW_010101653.1:527-728 GCF_000699245.1 Pterocles gutturalis
CACCTGGACACCGGGGCCCTGGAGCTCATCCGCAGGTGAGTGGGCTGGGGCGGTGCCGATGCACCGGGGCGGTGCGGATGTCCTGTGCTGCAGCCAGGGCTTCCCCTTGCCCAGGGGATGGGCTGCTGACATCTGGTGACCGTGTGTCCCTCCCGCAGGGGCCAGGCGTACGTCTGCCATCAGAAGGTCGAGGAGATCAAA
>NW_010101653.1:824-1042 GCF_000699245.1 Pterocles gutturalis
CAGGTCCCGGCCCCACCAGCCAGCTTCCCCCCGCCCCACAGGACATGCGGAAGGGCAAGTTCGGGGAGGGGGAGGCCACGCTGCGGATGAAGCTGGTGATGGAGGATGGGAAGATGGACCCTGTCGCCTACCGTATCAAGTTCACTCCACACCACCGCACCGGGGACAAGTGGTAGGGAGGGCCTGCGGTGTCCCGGCACGTGTGGCAGGGGTGGGCC
>NW_010101653.1:1132-1392 GCF_000699245.1 Pterocles gutturalis
CTACACGCACTGCCTCTGCGACTCCATCGAGCACATCACGCACTCCCTCTGCACCAAGGAGTTCCAGGCCAGGTGAGCACCGTGCTTGGCACGGCCCAGGGCTGAGCCAGACGTCGCAGGGCAGCTCTGGCAGGGAGCAGCTCCCATGTCCCGGTGACTGCCCAAGAGCCGGGGGACAGCGTGTCCCTGGGGCTGTGGGTGGTGTGAGGCTGAGCTGGGCTGTGCCTGCGCCTCCCTGGTAGGCGCTCCTCCTACTTCTG
>NW_010101653.1:1426-1722 GCF_000699245.1 Pterocles gutturalis
AGTACGGGCGCCTGAACCTGCTCTACACTGTCGTCTCCAAGAGGAAGATCATCCGGCTGGTGGAGACGGGCGCTGTGAGGTAGGAGCGGGGCCAGCAGCCAGGCTGGGTCTCGCCCGGGGCACACCTGGCTGTCACACCGGTGTTTTCGCAGGGACTGGGATGACCCGCGGCTCTTCACGCTGACAGCCCTGCGCCGGCGAGGCTTCCCCCCCGAGGCCATCAACAACTTCTGTGCCCGGGTAGGTGCTGGGGACAGCATGGGACAGGGAGGGGGATGTGGCCCCTGGCCAACCAA
>NW_010101653.1:1862-2070 GCF_000699245.1 Pterocles gutturalis
TTCCCTGCCCCGAAGGTGAGACTGCTGCGGGCTGGTGTGGGACTGGGGCTCCCCAAGGTCAGTATTCACTCTCTCCATCCCCCCAGGCACTCGAGGTCCTTGTCCCAAACTTTCCAGCTGATGAGAGCCGAGGTTTTCACAAAGTGCCCTTCCAGCCCACCGTCTACATCGAGGAGACAGACTTCAGGGAGGTGAGCTGGAGCTGTGG
>NW_010101653.1:2086-2430 GCF_000699245.1 Pterocles gutturalis
TGGCAGCGCTGGGAGCGGTGCTGGTGCTGCTCGGGGCACAGGCGGGTGTCAGGCACCCGACTGTGATTCCCAAACTTGCCCGCAGCTCTGATGGGCACCAGGGAAATGCCCCCTGCCCTCAGCCTGGCCAGGAACTGTCAAGCTGATGGTGCCTAGACCTGGCCTGTGCGCTGGGGGACATCCAGCAGCAACGTGGGCGTTCAGCCCTGCATGCCCTGATCCCTGGGACAGCAGGAGTGGGTGGGGGGACACAGCCGTGGGGACAGAGAGACATGCTCGAGGGGGGACCTGCTGCCCGTGCCGGGACCGCTCGTGCAGTCGTGAACTCTCTCACAGGAGGCGGA
>NW_010101654.1:0-10316 GCF_000699245.1 Pterocles gutturalis
TGAACCTAAGATCAAATCCTAAACTAGTATCCAAACTGTGTTCCCTCCCTGGTCTGCCGACCATGGCAGCAGCACAAAACATTGCTTCTCATCAGTTTTCTTCTGAGCATAAATCCAGAACACAGCCTCTTGCTACCTATTATGAAGAAAGTTAACTCTGTCTCTGCTTAACCCAGGACATTAGGTTAAGGTGAGGAGAAGTTTCAGGTATCATGACAATGTTAAAACTGACAGTGTTTTTAAAAAAATTGGGGACTGGTAAGACTTGCTGTGAAGAAAATAAATAACCAGAAGGAAAATAAGAAGGAATTTTAAAAGAATGGATGTATAAAACCATAGACAAGAAGTACTCATGCTAATGATAACTTTTATGTCCTTGGAAATTCCGGAGATTCACATTTTCTGATTTAACATTTGGCACCATGTTTTGATAAGATAAACCCTCAACACTGCCCAGACAAGTACCCCCATCCTGAGGACTAATCTGATTCCCATGACTACAGGTTTTTTTTGTTTGTTTTTTTTTTTGGTCTCATGGTCAACTCCCAACTTTCCAGCCACGTTGCTGTTTATTGATTCAAGTGCTTGCTTCTTTTAACAACAAAACATGCATATGTCTACATGTTAATTAGATTCTCATCACACATTCTTCCCACTCCCACTCATCTAGCAAGGGGGTGAATTATTTTAAAAGTTGCCAAACTCAGCTTTATCCCTCCCACAGGAAAGGGGCATCATTCTGCCCAGGAGCTTGATATTTCCTCTGTGAAATTCATTCAGCAGGGAGGACAACCTTCTGCAATAAAAGGAGAATTTAATGGGCCCATTCTATAGATAGAGTTGATAAGAAAATATCCCCAGTTCCTTGTTTCCTGTGGATAGGTTTAGAAGTTTGGTGGAACTTTTCATTCTTCAAGCTTCCTAAAGCTGCCCTTGATTTCTTTTTAATAAGATGCATGGAAAATGTCCTACCACCCTAGAACATCATACTGAGACTGCTAAGATCTGGGGGAGGGAAATGAAGAGGGTTAATTTTCAGCTTCTGTCATGAGTGGCATTAAACATCAAAAGTGTTTTAAATTAACTTCTTCCTCAGAAGAAATATTTAACAATTGCTGATGTGATGTGTGCCTTGACATTTTGAAGGATTATTCAAAATCTTTTTGTGTTTAAGATAATGACTTTCAAAGCACTTACCATCCTGTGCCAGCCAAATGCAGCACTTTTGATTCATCACCACGGAGATATTAATAATTAAATGTGTTGAGATAATGGTAAGGTTGTGTGGCAAGCCATGAAAAACCTGAGCTGAGGTCTTGCTACATCATAAACTCACCTTCATGTTCCCTGCTATTTTTCCACTGTAAATAAGATCACATATATAAGGTTGGGTTGTTTTTTTCTTTTATGTTCCTTTTTTTGTGGTGCACTTGCTTCATACAATTTTTTGACCCTAGGGATGGCCCTTAGGTCTAAACTCTCCTAGTTCACAGATTTATTTCGCATAAGAACCCAGGGAATGAGATGTGTGATATCCCAGCTGTAGATCTGTAGGATTGTACATAACCAGTTTCTGCTTTATTCATTCAGAGTGCCTGCTCTGTCAACCACATCCTACTGAGAGCAACACGTACTAACTTTAACAATCTCATTGACGTTAACCAAGCCTGCCCATTTGAAAAACTCTTTAATGTTATTTTGGTACGAGTTAGACACTGTTCACCAAGCTCGAGGCCCTACCATGCCATGCAAAGGACCTATGTATGGCAAGGGCTAGTCTCTGCTTCTCTAAGGGTATATTATTTGAAAAGAGATATAGATAAAAAGAGGGAGAAAAGCAGCAGTGTTTGCCACCTTACAGCATCAAATAATTAAGTTTTAGATCAACTGAGAAGTGAACTGAAACTTCTTTGGGCAGTGTTTGAGAGGTGGGGAGGGAATTTATCCTTCTTCTGCCTTGGAGCATCAATAGCTTCACTTCCGCAGGCACGTCACAGGGTGCAGGAGGCAGCCGGTGGCAGCGGTGCTGACTGAGGGCTCAGCCCGCTTCCACAACATCTCTTTTTGATGCTGATATGTTGGGTAGGGTCCTGAATCAGAACCACTCCCTTGTTCTAAAAAAGCTCAGAATCACTATGTTTCTAAGAGAACTGCAGATACCCATCATCCAGAAGATTAAGAATAAAGGCATTTACTCAGGATAGGTGGCAGTGAGGAATATTATTAAAACTTGACTTTCTTTCAGGCTTTATTTTCTAGTTTAAGAGTAGAAAGAAGATGACGGTGTCAAGTGAATCATTCTGAATTCCCCATAGAGCCAAATTAGGCTCAGAATATTTCATTTGAAGGATGGGTGAACCTCAAGTGAAGTGAAGCTGAAAAGGCTGCCACCAGAGTATTGCTGACAGAGATGAAACCCAAATGAATCCAAAATCTCCAATATTTTTCTTCCACAAATGGGAAGATTGATATAAGGTTATATACAAGCAAAGCAGAAAGAAAGAGAGAGTAACCTGGTCTTTTAAACCACTATTTTAAAAGTTCCAACAGACTTATAAAGTCTTAAAAAAAAAAGTAATTCCTTTTTGAAATGTAGCAAGTGGTGTACAAATGAGCATACTTCTAACTGTGCATTTGTGCATAAAAAGCAAATTGCGAATTAAGAGAAGCTGCTTTTTGCCAAACCCAAAAATGCTTAGGCCTGGCCTGGATATTCAGCCTTTCACTTGTATGAACAACTTCAGAAGCAGCAGTAAATAAATTAAAGAAAAAGAAGAAAACTTGGAGGAAGACTTTAATACGTATCTAACAAAGAAAATTGAAAAATAAATTATTTTGTGAGTACTTTTGATGTTGAATGTTTGATTGATAGTGCATAGATTATTGAGATACTTTTGTAGCTTGGACCTTTCATTTGTTTGTGGGCTGGCTTAATTGATGCACTGACATTATGAAATCATCTTCTCTCTTTTCCTGGCTCTCCGAAGGTTTTATTTCAAGAACAAGTTACTCATCACATGCTCAGTTCTGGAGACAACGGGCTGAGGGCAATGTGCCTGTGGGAAGTGCTCATTCATTAAGATAGTCCAGTTTGGTCTGTTGTGTGGCAGCCTACGTGAACACAAGTACTTTCTCAAGTGTATGATAAATTCTCATGCTCAGGTCCAGAACCGAACATCGTATTGTTATGACATATGTTGTTTTACTAGCAGGATTCAAGAAATTTATTCTGAGCAAATGTGCACTCCGCCTCTGGGGCACCAGCCTCATATTCATGGCCAGTCAATAAGAACAGTGATGCTGAAGCCATATCATCACGGGACTCCATAAGATGTCCTGAAATGCCTTAGTTCTACTGTCTTTGCTACTTCCAACAAAAACATCCTTTGACAATACCAGTGAAGAATCCAAGGGCTGCATGTATTAGGTCTTGTCATACCAAGGGAAAAATATCCATTGATGCCAGGAGAGCAGATACGCCTCCCAGCCTCTCTCTTCCAGGCTAACATCTTACAACTTTCAATAAAGGTTTAAAGACAGGATTTACTGTCTGTGTTTTCATTCTTCTCCTCTGTCCATACTTTCTACTTTACCCCTTGCATTTGGCTTAATAGAACCTCCCAAACATCTGTGTTTATTTGTAGAGAGAAGAGCAGCTGCTGGACTTGAAAACATATGTTCAATTCCAACTGTTGCAAGTTCCTGAGAAAACTCAGCTAGCTGCTCCCAGAGCTCATTAGTCCCTCAAGAAAGTCTCCAAAACAGAAAAAGATGAATGTAGAAATACTAGACAGTTGTGTTTTCCCCATTGCATCTCCTGCTTTGTTCTAATTTTCATTCTTCATTGTCTCCTTTTTATCCAAGGGATCTTCTGCATTCGTTTCCTCATACTTCCTTTGTTCATTTTATAAGCAATCCATAAAGATAGGTTGTTATAGAGGTAAAAAATAGAGAACAGATGCTATCCTCTAATCTACTATTAGGAAAAAAATATTTGCTAATGGGAAATCCCAATTTTCATTTAACTCTTTCCAAATTCCTTGGCTTCCATCCTTAGATAGGATAAATGACTACTTGCCCGCTTTCCAAACTGAGTTCATGACAACTTGTCACAGTGACTGACTGTATGGATGACATTATTTCCCTCTGCTGTGAAAGTTAACTCCATAAAAATTGAAAGTCTAGCAAGTAAGCCTGTTGCAAAAACAATGAGGAAATAAAAACTTTTAATGGAAAATGATATTATCTTTAAGAGTGCACAGTTCATTAAAAATACTTTGCAGATGTCTGCTCTAATGACATAAGAGTGTTTAGATCATTTTACAGGGTAATTTTATATTTGTTAATATATTTATTAAAAATTACTCATTTCCCCCCCTTTTTTTTTAAATTTTAAATTTGTCCGTTCTATCTGAAAATAAGTGTAGCTATTTTGCCGTTGGTTTTGCTGCTCCCTAGAAAGTCATTACAGCATATGATCACGTTTCCCTAGAGATTTTTTTTGATTGTGGTACATATGGGCTAAACTTTCAATGGATGAATTTTAGGTGCACATTTAAGTGCAGTGAAATAAAATTAGAAATAAAAGTGATTGCATCAAGTTTGTCTACCCTTTGAGGAAAAGATTTTGCATTTGTGGTTAAACATTTGCCCTAACTTTTGCCTTTTTGCTCATTGCTCCATAACTTTTACTATTTTGAAAAAGTTTATGCTGTGCTTAGACTGTTCTTCGTAGTCAGCTGAGCAGAAATCAAAGTGAAATGAACAAGCAGGATAAAAGAAAAAGTAACTTTACGCTTTATTGATTCTGAATGTCAAAGTCAATTAATGCTTTACTCTTCTTTCCATTTTCCTCCCCAAATATTTTTCAGTTCCTCAGGTCTTTGCAGCCAACTACTCAGAAACTAATTCACTCATTTCAGTAGAGCTATACCAGATTATTTATTGTTTGGGCCATAGAATAATCATCTTTAAGTTATTTGAGTTTTTTGAGGGGTGTATAATTAAAAAATAAAACTCCTGAAAACCTTGTATTGGGGTTCCTGGTTCACAGTGATTTTATTAAGACCTGGAGATGAAAGATTAGAGGATAGGGGCAGATTTCTAAACCAAATCACACTTCAGTTTCACTATAGGCACACATTTTGGAACATGATTTTACCAGGCAACACTTAAAAGCTTTTTTTTTGCCTATGTACATTTGGAAGGTAATACATTTCCTATAATTTGTATATTTAAAAATGAAGGATCTGAGCCAGGAGAAGATAATAATCTAAAATAAATCATTCTCTGTAGCTCCCCACTGAATTTCAAGTCTGTACAAATAACTTTGTAAAGTAGATAACAACTTCTGAACAGCCAAAATTAATTTAAATAAACTGCAGTGTAGGTATCTCCAAGCACATAGCTTTTAACCAAAGAAATATGTTTGGATACTTAAATGCTAGTTTTGCAGTTACTCTACAGCTGCACCACAGTCATGGCTGGATTGAACACCCTGGGGCCTTTCTCCATCTCTGGATATTTGGGATTCAACAACTAGTTTCTCTTTCACCAAAAAGTTTTTCAGTCCTCGCGGATGACGACTTGATAAGTCTAACATGTATTGACAAAACTGAGTTCATCCCCCAGGTACTGCAGCCACATTTATTTTTATCTAGAAATGTAGAGAGGTGGTTTCTTTTTGCTTTATATTGGTCTGAGTACTCATCTGAAATGGAGGAGATCGGTGTTCAGTTCTCTTCCTCCTGCCAACAATAAGCCATATTGCAGGATGACATGTAGGATGGTGGAGAGGTAACCAAGAATGGATCCTAGGCAGTATCCCAGTGATGTGGATGATCCTCAAGGAGGGAAAAGATCTGCCCTGAAGAAATTGTAGGACAAGCATACAATCACGCAAAAGCTGGGCAACAGGAGAGAAAACAGCACTGCACTAAGAAACAACCTTGGTCAATCTCACAACGAGAGGACAAGCTTACACTACTCAGATAATGC
Organism: Pterocles gutturalis; assembly: GCF_000699245.1. NCBI lineage: Eukaryota > Metazoa > Chordata > Aves > Pterocliformes > Pteroclidae > Pterocles > Pterocles gutturalis. The sequence goes on from NW_010101654.1 coordinate 5,998, forward strand.
TGGGATATTTTTACTTGTGCAAAGGTGGAAATGACCTTTCGGCCTTGGTACATTGATAGTCTGTACCTAACGATCACTAAAGGCAGTGTCTGAAGCAAACAATCCAAACTGATTTAAAGAGGCAATATATCTAGAAGAAATGCATGAAGAGTCTATATGGCTAAATCCACTGCAATCAGGCATAGGAAAAATGTTCCTGCCCTATCTATGAATCAGGTTGTCACTTCTACATACTGCACAACTCAGAATATAAGGAGGTTTTGTAAAAATTACAAAATCCTGGTAACCTTCTAGATCTCAAGTTATGTGTTCCAGTTCTAGCTTATCTTTAAATAAATAAAAAAAAAATAAAAAAAACCAAACACAAACAAAAAAAAACCCAATTAAAACCAGTAAGTCTGTTAGCACTGAGTTGATTTCAGAGTAGCTTTGAGGCCATGCAAAACTTCCCAAGTTCAACTATGAAGCTGGTATTTCTATTTCTTCTTTCTTCACTGTCAGGCTCACAGACTCATTCAGTATGAGATCAGGTCACACATGAAAGAGGAAAACCAAATTCCTTCAGCATGTTTCCAATTTGCCTATCCTGCAACTCTGCAAACGAAAACTTGTGCAACGGGAAAGCAGCAGGGAATATCCTGTGAGCCTTTTACATTGGCATTGTCTTTTCTTTGTTCAGCCATTGATGGGGGTAAGTTCCCTCTTCTCTCATACTATTTTATGGGAAGGACAGCATTTTAGTTTGTGTTTTTGTGGCATACATCACAAAAAGAACATGGGTAGCGATAAAGGTGCCTCTGTGAATGAAGAATTAATATAGTCTTGTAATTTTACTATTAATAACTGGAGGGCTAGCTTTGGAATGAACCATTCAGTGACAGAACATAATTTGTGCTTGGAGAATGAAAGATCTCTAAAATATAAGGGGAGATTAAGCAACTAAAATAGCCTGCTTATTCCTCTTCCAAAAATGTGATATGTTTTCAAAATTAAAGGGACTGGTTAGGATTAACTCACAAGCCTAAAGCAAAGATGTGTGGAGGTAAATTTAACACAGAGGTGATATGTTCAGTCTCTGGGGAAAGAGATAGAAATGATGGTTGTCATTTTCACCTTATCTCCTTTGACAGAGAAAAGGTTCGGCAATTATGTCCAGATGGAAAAAAAATAAAAAAAGGAAAAACGATAATTTAAAAAACAGACAAAAAGAAGAGGAAAGAAAGCACCTCAGTGCATTTTCTTCTAATGATATAAATTTCAATTAACTGAATTGATAAATTAAGCTATAAAGCAATGCAAACATGCAGAAGAAAAATTCAAATAATTTTTTTCTTCATGCTTCCAATTCTTTATAGTACATTACATCAGTTAATGGCAATTTGTATAATTTGTGTAATGACATAAATTGCCATAAACTCTCACAGTGAAGTGTTGTAAAAATGATAAATCAGGGCTAAAGTATGGAGGACCAGGTTGGTAGCTGCTGTAAATTCCATTAAAGATATTGCAGATCCTCCAGTTTACATTTTTTCACACCCCAGTCTTACCACACCCGCCATATGTGGTCAGGTTGGGAGCAAGTGGAGAAGATGTGAATTCATATAGTCATAGAATAGTTTGAGTTGGAAGGGACCATGAAGGCCATCTAGTCCAAGCCCCCTGCAGTAGGCAGGGACATCTTCCACTAAATCAGTTTGCCCAGAGCCCCATCCAACCTGACCTTGAATGTTTCCAGGGACGGGCAACCTCTTTCAGTGTTTCACCAATCTAACAGTGAAATATTTCTTCCTTGTATCTAGTATTGCTATTAGTGTCACAAGAAGTCAAAGGTGAATGTGAATAAGTCTCTGGAAATGCAAGATGGAAGATAAACATTACAAGGAAAGTGTGTTCTGGTGATGGTGCAACCTACAGCAGGACTTGGTCCCTCCTTTGCAGTGTCCAGCACACAACAGTTGCTGATGTGACCCTGGTCCTCTCTGACAGAGCCAGTTCTTTTTGCTCTGGCAGGAGGTTCAGAGATCCAGCAGGGACCTGGTTTTGATTCATGTCACTGGCCACATCACGAGTGTCAAGTGTGCTGCTGATCAGAAGAAAGCACAACACCAAACCAACCCTTTTCCTGGTGTCTTTCTGAGCACTTGCACAAACCCCCAGAGCAGCATCATTCTTTCAAATTAGCATTATCTCCCAACCTGATGGGTGAATCAGTTGCACCTACAAAACACTTGTCTCCACTCTTAGACAACACGGGAACTGGGGTCTGACTTACAGCCAGACTCACAGCCTGTTCTTAATGTGACCCCACGCCTGCTGAGGTGCACTGTGCCCAGGGCATTCCTAGATCAAGGTGAATTTGGGCATTCTGGCCACATCATAGTCCCTTGCAGTGCCTGACACTAAAATGAACCATGCCATGCGACACCAACACTTTTTCCTCCTTGCTACAGAGAAGGTGGAAAAATCTTGCAAGGATGTTAAAATACTTCAGTGTGGTCAGTAGAACCTCAGAAAAGATTGACTGAACTATGCTCAAAGCACTGAGTGCCAACATCAACTAAGGATGTGAGCTTGTCATGTCTTCCAAAAGGTTCAAAACATAATGAAAGTGACACAATTGAGAAAACTGAAAATGTAATTTGGTTGGGTTTTTTTTTGTTGTTTTTTTTTTGTTTGTTTGTTTGTTTGTTTTAATAAGGATTTTAGTATAAAGGCATATTCTTTTCTGGAGTCTGGGATAATTTTCCAATGAAGTAGTTATGCACATTGCGGGTTACCTCAAGAGGGTGTCCCAAGCAGCGAGTGTTTCAGGGTGTTGTTCTTCCACACTGACTGAAAGGAAGGGACTCTCACAGCTCCAGAAATTTCCATCTCAATAGCTCCTTTGACTCAGGCTTTTAAAGAACTTTAGCAGTATTAGTTAATTCAGCCTCATAAACCTGCTTGATTCAAACCCTCTTGGGTTTCTTTACACTGAGATCCAGTGTCCATCAAATGAAGATCATTAACTTCATTCCCATTCTTGAGCTGGAGAAATCATGGTAAAGCCGAAATTGGTAAAGCTTACAGGGAATTTTGTCAAGCAATAACTTGTCTTTTTCCATCAGGGCCTCCTTCCAAAGGAAGATGGGATTATGGAAATTGAAACACTTTTGTGGAAACATTGGTTTTAAGGAAATGTCTTCCAATAAAGTGTTCTCAGGGCTAGGGAAAAAAAGCATCAAAACAGGGACTTATTCCTTGACCTCTTACACCATAGGAGAATAGCCTAAATGTGCAAATACTGATAGTGCAGCCAAAGGACTTTTCTGAATTGTCGTGAATAACTTTGAAATGAACAGATTCTTCTTGGTCCAAAGTAGAACTATGGTAATACATTAGTACTAACACACCATACTTCTCATAGACCAAGATATAGTCACAAACAGAGCTTCTCTGCCAACCACAAGGAAAGTTTCCTACTGTCAAAACAAAACAGAAATAATAATATTAAAAAAACAAACTCTGAGGCTATTTAATCTGAAATAAGTTATTTCCTATTTTACATTTCTTACTTGTTTAAGTGAAAAGATGTTTTTACATGACTAATGTCGTTTAAATGAAATAAAGCAGCCCCATCCTATTTTTGAAGAGTCCACTAGCAGTGTATTTTCAGGTCCTTCCCTTTTTTCTTCTTTTCTTCTTCTTTTTTTTTTTTTTGTCTGAATTAGATACAAAAGTAAATGATATGAACAAATTTCCCAGTTTGGTCAGGCACTAATTCCCACCATGAGAAAAGATCAAGAGAGGGTGATTCTGACTTTAAGCAAACTGGAAAGACAGAGTAAAATGGTGACGTGCTTATAACCAGTAAAACAAACACTTGAAGGCAAATGTATAGAGAGTGAAGGAGGATGTGCATATGGGATGGTAACACAGAACTTATTTGTTCCAGTAGTTCAGAGATGATCCAGTTTCTGCTGTTATAAAAGATAATTAGGAAAAACTCTGAAGTCTGCAGACTAATCCTGCATACATCTGCCTGGAGTTTGCTTGGATCTCGAAACACAATCTTGTGTAATTAGCTGAGGCCAGTATAATCCATAAAAACATCTGATCACATTGATTTTCAGTCAATCAGGCTCTATCTGACAACAGCAATTCCAGAGATCATACGAGAGGTCTTACAAGTACACAACTTAGCCCTCTAAGGTCATTTAAACTTTTCTTTGTCTTTTAAACACGAAACCATTTTCAGTCACTGGCGGCCCAAATGAAAAACTTGTAAAAATAAGAAAAACATGTGAATATACATATTTCTATATATAAAAAGTAGATAT
>NW_010101655.1:0-422 GCF_000699245.1 Pterocles gutturalis
CTGATTCACTTATAAGTAGAAATACATTGAGGAAATAATGGCTTTTTTTTTTTTTTAATTAATCAGTTTCTCGCCTTCGGGAAAGACACAAACACTTTTAGAGGCACTGATTTCTAAGAAGAAATTTGTGGAAGATCCCAGTTACCATCTTGCCCTCATTGGAAGTGACAAATATTTCTATACCAGAAATGAGCAAGAAAATGTGTTGTTGCTGTGGTACAGCTGACCTTCTGCAGCTTGGGCATAAGGCTGTAATCATATTGTGAAAAGACCACATTCAGGAATGATGAAGGATGGACCAAATGAAGATGGTGTTAGGTTGGAACATGTTGGGGGTCCCATTAGATTTCAGGACACGGAACCACTCTGGGAGATGGAGTGGTGTGTGCCGTGGGATTCTGACTGGCACAGAGGAATGAAGC
>NW_010101656.1:0-3846 GCF_000699245.1 Pterocles gutturalis
GGCACCTGCGAGAGGCCGGGCTGCAGCCGCCCGCCGGCACCTCCCGCGGCCCATGCTGATGTTTTTCACCCGGCAGACAGCGCACCGCACGTGCCCTCCGCTAGCAGTGCTTTCAGAAACAGCACTAAGGGGGTGGGGGTAATAGTCAAGAATCAAATAAATACAAGTACCCAAACATTGCTAGAGGGGGGCTACCGCCTGGAAAGTAGCTTGTAACTCCTCAAATTTAGCCTCAAAATACCACAGGGAAAAAAAAGAGGCTGGACACCTCATGCACATCTGATGGCCTTTTTAAGCGCTAGGTTAAAACTTGAGGCAACTCCCCGTCTTGGACAATTTGTAACACCCACTTAAGAACAAGCACAGTGCTTTAAATTCAAAAGTTTCAGGTAAGTCAGTCTCTGGATTTGGGCACACACCTCACCCGCCTTCGACCTAGTTTTCTCCTAGGAACTAGGACACAAAAAAGTAACCAAGCAATCTGACAAGACAAAACAGAATCAGACCCCAATGGCTGGGCAGCCTGTCACTAGTCCCCGAAGGTCACAGTACATGGGAGAGAAAATGTCTCAGGTAACAACATCGGGAAAACTGATCAAGAATCCACATGAGTTTGTGACTGTAAAATATTACAAGCTACCAAAAAGACGCCATTAATTGTCAAACGTAGCATCTGCATTGGGAATTATTTACCTGACCAAAATCTGCTGGAAATGTTTGCGTGCTCCTGTCCAGCTGTTACAAGGACCAGGCACTAGGTCCGAATTGAGAAGTAAACAATTAAGAAACACTTTTGTCTATAAAATGTGAAGAGGGTGCTAAAACATATTTAGGTCTATATACAAATATAAACACTGCAAACACTTCATTGTAACAGCCCAGATCGCCTTACACTATTTTCAAGCAGCTTTTGTTTAGAAGGGCATTTTTGTTCTGTGATTTTTTACAGTACTGAAGTTCACTGTTGTTAATTCAGGAGACATTTAAATAATTTCTTCAGTGGTACACACATGCTCTGCAGGAATTGAAAATTATATTTAAAAACATTTTTATGCTCCAGACAAAACCAATCAACTTCCTAGCAAATATCCAGTACTAAATTTGAAATTCAAACTTCTGTTTGTGCACATTTGAGTCAACTGATCTTTAACTGTAGAAATATTTTCTATATGCTTAGGAACTGAACACAGTGCATGCTATCTGCAAAGTTACAGCAAACCTTATTTTTACTCTTGGGATTGTGTCAGCACTTGTTATAAGCAGCTACAATACAATTCCAAACTGGTTAAGTCCATTTATATGATCACATACGCACATCAGATGCAATAAAATATAGCAACAGTTTAGAGCTTTGGTTTCTTTTACAGAAAACTTTAGTTAAATCTTGCCCACACTTTGGTATTTAGAACCAGGCTTTCTTCTATACCGACATATGTTTGGCACAGAAAATGTGGAGCATCAGAAAGCCAGTTATGACTCCCTGATTCTCAGCTTTTTTTTATCCCTTGGCTCCACTTCGACTATAGAAATGTTGTGCCTGCTTTGCTAACAATTGGTTAGGAATCCTGAGGGGTATGCCAGCTGAAAATTACCAGTGGATTTCCATCTCCTAACACACCCCCACATCCTCAGAGAGAGAGAAAACAGGCAGAGTGGGAGAGCAGCCAGGTGAATTCCCATCAGGCCAGCAGCACTTTCCACCACTCTTACAGTTGCTCAGTTCACAAAAGTTAAAGGCATTAATGCAACTTTAACATTTCCATTATGTGAATCACAACTTTGTTAATTTGTATTAATTTACTAATAACATCCAGTACTAAATTCACAAAGCTGACATGCCTTCCTGTTCTTTTCATAGTGGAACAGCATAGAGAACACAGCTATTGGCACAGCCAATACACGCTGTATTACTTCTCAAGTACCCGATGGTCAGTATGCTACTCTATAAAAAGTGACTGAACACCAGCAGAAAGTGTGTTTACTTTTGTATTACCAACACTGGAGAACAAACAACAAATTCCATTGTCAGAAGCTATATTCATTTTAAGAAGACAGCTGAGATCTTTCTGCTCACGTTTTTCTAAATTGGTGCAGATTTAGTCACTTTCTTCGTGACCATACAAATGGCAGTTACAGGTCACTCCAACCTGCCCACTTGCAGTTCTGTTCTCTTGTATAATTCAAGAAACAGCAGCTAGGGGTAATGGAACGATACATGCTTACACAGAATTCTCCAGTGTCTGGGTTCCCCAGAAATCCACTCCTTGAACAGAACCTGGTCCTGATGTTGGAGCTGCACAGCAGATACATGCTATCCCACACATTGGTTTTCCCTGTTAGTTGATGGTAAACAAAAGGCATTCTTTTTCTCTGCCTGCTTTGCCTCTACCTTAACTATTTAAGGCAGAATTAGGGCTCCAAGTTACTGCTCAAAATTTAATCTGAGGCACCAAGTTGCTGCAATTGCCACTGAAACTAAACAAGGTCTCAAAGCACTCATTGCACTTCACTTGCCGCCCTTCGTGCCCAGTAGCCCAACATTATCCAGTCCACATCAAATTATGCAGCAGCACCTGTTCGCATAACAGGAATTAAGAATCAACAGATCTTATCCACATCCTCTAACCTGAAAACAATCTGACCTAAGTTTAACAAAAATGTATACGTACTATGTAAGGTCTAATTCATTAATTCTATTCTATTTGACCAAACTTCCCTTAAATTACTCTATATTTTTTAGATGCATTCATTTTTTCTTGAAGCTCATCCTATAACAAAACAAGGGTGTTAATTTACAGTCTGCTTGTCCTTGGGGCTAGTAAACTGTCACATAATTGAGTTTTCTTTCTTTGGTTTTCTTATTAGATATATGTGCTTGGTACTGAGGTCTATGAAGCAGTGAAGCAGGCTTCTCAAGATGCGTGTTTTCACAGATCCAGAAGCATGGACTACTTACTGCAAGGGGAAGGCGATGAATAATCGAGTAGAGTTAGGTGACCCTAATTGCTTACTTTGACACAACCAGCATTAAACAGCTTTTAAAAGCCATTAGGACCTATCCATATTCTTTTTATTACAGTAAATGTCACAAGGTTCCAGTGAGATTTTTGTTAAACAAAACCCTACAAATTTGCAAAATCACTTCTCAGCAACATTCCTATGCCATTTAACAAGATAAGCACTTCAAACACCAAAACCTGCACAACAGAATGAAGACACATTTCAGACACACTTTTTTAACTGCGAAGCCCCTTGTAAGCAGTGACAACTTCTTCCAACGCACAGCCTCAAAACCGCTGCTGTATATACAACCACATTTTTAATTAATCCCGATAACTATACCGGAGCTCTTTACATGCTTAACTTTAACTTTGTGCATAAAATTCAGTAGGAGTCATGCTACGATTTAGTCATTTTCTCACAAACGCCATTTTGGCCATGGGGAAGGTGTTAAAAAAGCATCATGTAATCACTGTAAAATACTAAAAATAGCAAATAATCAGGATGGTGTGAAGCTCTCTAGTTACATGCCCAGGCAATTCCTGAAGTGACTTTAAAATTTATAAGAGAAAAAAAAAGAGCTAGACCTCACCAATGTTATTTTTATAGGCTTTTTTTCCTTTAAGGATATCTTTCAGGTCTCTTTTTAAGTAATAAAGACCAGCCTAGGACATCTAGATGAACACTCTTTTTGGAGGGCGAAAACAGCTATTTAACCTCGACCAGTCACTTGTCAGCGTACTGTTGACCTCGGCGAGACACGAGATCAGTGCTGTACGGCTCAACACCGGGGAGTCTCACCGGTGAAAGCGCCGCCGCCCTCCTGACAGGAAAGCCGCGCTCCCC
>NW_010101657.1:0-255 GCF_000699245.1 Pterocles gutturalis
GGCTGGGGATGGTCCCCCCCTGCCCCACGCTCACTGCTCTGCCTCGCAGCCTGTCAGCGCTTCACGCCTAATAAATTAATAATCAGCACGGCGTTTAAGTAGGTCTGGAAAGTGGAAAAATAACATCCGCAGAGATCCCCTGTCCCCGAGGCCTTTGAGGCAGGAGCGGCGCAGAGCACAGACAGATTTGTCTGCCTGTCCATCTGCCAGCCGAGCAGACAGACCCCTAATCTGTCCGTCTGCCTGCACCCCGCA
>NW_010101657.1:433-945 GCF_000699245.1 Pterocles gutturalis
AGCCCAAGGGAGGGGACATGGAGCATCCTCTGCCCTGCTCCAGTTCCCTGCCCAACATCCAGGCATGGAGCCGCCCGAGGGATGGGACACGGTGCAGCCCGGGGGATGGGACCCAGGGCAGCAGGGTTGGCAGTGGCACTGGTTTGCACTGGGAGGGTGGAAGCAGCATCATCTGCTGCAGCCATCGGCGCGGGCAGGACACGGCAGTGGAGCCGGGGCTCGGAAAGGAGCCACGCTCGGGAACCCACGGGGAAGGTGGCTATTTATAAACACGTCCCTCCTGCCACGTTGCAGGAGGGGGCTTGCAAGAAAAGCTGGGATCAAGAGCGATGGGGCAACTGGGGATTCCTGGGAGATGAAAGCTGCTGGAAAACAGGTTCCCTGCGTCACCTCTGATGGTAGCGGGGGGCTGACACCCCCCCTCCCCAGCAGTTCTGCATCTGACCTGGCTCAGGTTTGCCCTTTTGAGCCGCTGCATCTGCCTGCCCATCGCCTGGCAGGGAGCAGCGGGG
>NW_010101658.1:0-6282 GCF_000699245.1 Pterocles gutturalis
CCAGAGGTGGGTCCAGCCTGGAGCTGGGGCCATCTCTCTGGTGCTCCCCTCCCTTGCTACCAAAACCTTGGAGCTGGAGGAACTTTTAGCAGTTACTTATAGGAGCCATCACTGTAGTCCCTCCTTTGCTGCCACAGAAAAAACCACAACAGGGAATAACGTCTCCTAAGAGGAATAGTTTATATTTAATTTATGTTTAATAGAAAATTCATAGGAGGCTGTTCTTCTTACTGTGAGTTAGTAAGTTCCCATTTAATAAGAAGCTGAACAAAACTGCCTGTACTGGTATTTGACATACTAACATTAGACAGTTTGTGTCATACAACTTGCTCCTGCATCATTGTAATCCCCTAGCACCTTGCCTCCTCTTCTGACTCTCCTGTGACCTGGGTCACCCTCCACCCAATCCAAAATAAAGTCTCATTTAGAAGTATTGTCTTACTGGCTCATGGATAAGTATTTTTTGTTTTTTATATTTTTTTTCTAAAGAATCATAGAATCATTATGGTTGGAAAAAGACCTCAAGGATCATCAAGTCCAGCCGTCAACCCAACACCACCTAACCCACTAAACCATCTCCCTAAGCACCACATCTACATGTGGTGAGTTAAAAGCAAAGAGAGGTGCTTTGAGTTTGATAGATGCTATCCTTTCAGATACATGAAGAAAGGTGTGAGTGAACTCAGTTGGTTTTTTTCAGTCTGCGATGTTAGTAAAGATTGTCACGTTCATTTTGTGCAACTTTTTCATATAAGGAAGGGTTGACTTTGGATTATGGATGCAACTCTAAACCTGCTCCCCCCATTCTCCCCAAAAGGATTTTAAAGTATCAATAGGAACATCATACCAGATCTACCAATTGCAGGGCTACATGTGTGGGTATGTCAGTATAGCCTCTTTGCAAGAAAGCAAGCACTCAGTTTCCTTGGCTTTCTATCTGGTGAGGTCTGATAGCTCTGGGCTTGAGCTTGTGGTAAACCCTGCTGAGAGCGCAGTCCTGCCTCCCACAGCTACTTTAAATAAAAACGTGCTTGTATCCTGCCATTTTAGAATGGCAGATTAAGCACAGCTCTGCCTGATAGAGGCTCTGCAGACCCTGCAATAAGGCAATTTACTGACACTTCATGATAGATTGGGATCATAATAGCTCTCTCATTTTCAGAGCAAAATTTCGAGGATAGGAAAGAAGAGCTTGCGAATGTAGTAATATATTCAGCTTGCTGCTGTGTTAATGCTAGTGTTGCTGTGCGATACCATAGGGGATATTTTTACAGATTGGTCCAGAAACAGTCATAACAAGTGACATGAAAATTACTCTTCTAATCCGTTGTAAGTGTTCCTGCATTCCACCTTGTGGTTAACAGAGTTTTTGGAATTAGTCCAATGTAGTTATTTTGAGGGAATTTTTAATGGAAGCCTGTACTGCTTGCAAAGAGATCATGGACTATATTTATTGCTTGTGAAAAGATTAAAAGTTTTGGAAACTGTTAAGAGCTTATGAAATCTTTCTTTTCTGTCTGGAGAATAAATATATATTTTTTGAATCTGACTTTCCAAAGAAGTCCTTTTGTAGCCAGAGGTAAGCTCAAATAAGTGGAACTTGAATGGGTATACAACTGAAAATTAAGAAGGGAAGATTGATGAACAAAGCGTGTGTTTCATGATAGCTACTTCTGTTTCTTTTTCTTTAAAAAAAAAAAGCCCTCATATACTTCATAAAGATTCTTTTGCAGCATCAAGCGTATGATTGAAGTATTGCTGCAGCACAAATAGTTTTGTTGAGTTCTCAGTGTTGTCACTGCACATGTTCAAGGGTGTGATAATTTTGAAGATATTTGCCTGCAGTTTGTTTTAGAATACTTCTGTAGTTAAGCATGTTGAGACAGTTGCAGTTTGAAGTTGCAGTGTTGTTCTCCATCTAATATGAAGCTTTTCCCTGGTACTTATTCTTAGGTAAGAGCAGATGTTTATCCACAAAGTATTTTGGTATGGGACTTAAAAGATAAAAAATTCCATCTGTTTGAAAAAAACTTGCTTATATTTTATAATGTTGGATTTTTCATCTTGGCTCTACATGCACATGTTCTTTGCTATTATTTTTTTTTTAAATGAATAAAAGTTTTGGTGTTTTCTTTCTTGTTCCAAGACTGAGTACTTATTAACTAGGAGTTGGTTCACTACAGACTAGAGATTTCAATAAACTGCTTCAGAGAGGTTTTTTTTTTTTAAGTTTCCAAAGCAAGTAAGCATTCTCTCCAAAACTTATAAAAAATTATAAAAAAAATCAAAGATGATTCCCAGTATCCATGTCCTGTCCCTGTGTGTCATTGTCGTCCCATCCTCCCCATCCCCCCCCCCCTTCTTTCTAGCCCAAAGAAATAGACAGCCTCTTCCCCATTCACATCCACACCCTGCCTACACCCCCAACCTAAACAAAACAACCTTTGCACTTTTTATACTTTCAGAGATTGAAGTACTTCTAGTACGGATTTATGGTAAGGAAGACTGCATTAAAGGGTGGGAGAGCCACCAGAACACAATTCAGCATAGCTGTTTCAGTATTCATCCAAGTAGCTGAAGAACTGTATGAATCTGTGCTCTGCATTAGGAAAATAATAGGTTTGGTTCAGGATGCTCAGTTGAGAAGACAGCACCAAGAGTTAGGGGGTTATCTGGTATTTTTTGTTTAACTTTGTTCTTTGTATAGGAATCATTTAGTGTGTGGTCATTTACATATAGAAACAGGCCCTCAGCAGCTTGGAAATGAAAAGATTCACACACGTGTTGGAGTGAACATCTATTTACAGAGTGGAAACAAACTACTTTTAAACTCTCTTGTCAGCACTATCTGAGAATACTTTTATTAGGCTATGGTTAGAGAATTTTCTGGGCTGAGAAAGGCAGTGGAAGGGGGGGGGGACTGGATGTAGTCTTCTGATTTCTCAGCTACTAAGTGATCAATACCATCTTCACAGTTGCACAGTATGTTTCTTTGGCTAGTGGTATTTGCCTGGAGTTTTTGAATGGCACATTCTTTGTTTTGTATTGTCCAAGTTGTTAGTTTGTTGGTTGGGATGGCACCAGTCCAGCTTCATTACTAGTCATCATCTGAGAAGTGGAATGTAAGAAGAAAACAGAACAAGGAAGGCAATGTCATGTCGTGAAGGTTAAGTTGTAGATAGTGCCTTAAAGAGCCAATTTTCCTACATGTAACATGTAGGATACCGTGTATGATGGGACAAGGAAATTAAGGTATGTCAGTGATGAAGAGGGGAAGGGTGAAATTAAGCTTTGAATTTGATCTGCTAGAGTGTTAGGTTGCATTTTTCTAAGGTAAGCTTAAGCAAGGAAGAAGTATATCATACCTGAAACAGCCATCTTACTGTGGAAGGAGACATGAAATTAATTGCAGCTAACAACATAGCTTTTTTACCTCTTAAATGGGAAAAGAATTAAAAGATGTTCTTTTAGTAAGCCCTGGCTTATTTTGCTGAGCAAGAATATAAGGCTTATGTCAAAAACAACAACAAAAAAGAAAACACAAAAAAACCCCTAAAAACCAAAAAAACCCCAAACAACAACCGAAAACCAGCTTGGGAATGAGTATGCGGTGAAAGATCAGCAATACAGCTATAAACACACTTGTCAGATGTTTGACTTCTGGGTTGTTCTGTTCTGGGACCTGAGATAGAAGTGTGTTCTCATTTTGTTAGTGCTAATGAAGTCTTGGATCAGAGCAAAAATACAACCTTGGAGCTGTTCTTAGCTGCTGTTCATGCAGAAAATGTTAAGTCTTGAACTCTGTTTCAGTTCCTTTTTTGGTATTCCCTGAGCTGGAATTGAAGGCATGCTGTCTTGCCCATTCTGCTCTTGCGCGACCCTGCTGTAGCTGTAATCAGGGGCCTGGGAGATGAGAGACTGGAGAGGTAGCGATTGGCTGCAGGGCTGGGGAGCAACTTCCCGGAGTACATCTGTGTGGAGCAGAGCGAGCTGAAGCAGTCATGTATGCGCAGTCTCTGATCTCTTGGGAGGTTCATTACAGGGTTTCTCGTCCAAGGGCATTCTCCGCTTCTGCACATCAGCATGGAAGAAACTCATCTGGGGAAAAAAATGCAACCTGTATGTAAATAGCAGCTGTATAACTTAATAATGGTTTGAATGTGCTTTGATGCAAGTGGTACTTAGCAGCTGTGTCTCAGAATGGTGTGCTACCTTGGACTTGCTAGTTGTGGAAGAAATTTTTGAAAGATCTGGTGACAAATAATACCTGAAGTAGAGATTTCTGTATTGGGAAAGCTATTTTCTGTGTAGTTAGAATTGCTTAATCATAGTAACTAGCTTAATTCAGAAAGAAAATGTGCTTTTACAATCATGAGAGTATACTACCAGATTTTGAGAGTGTTTGAGTGTTTTGTAGTGGGTTTGTTTTTTTCTTTTGTATTATTTTGAGTCAATTTTTCTTAATTTGAAGGTTACCAGCTGTGGCTTTGACTGATTCTGTGCAAGTATAGCAGGGAAGTTTTTCTGGTAAAGAATTTTGACATTGCCTGTTCCTTTTGACCAAAGAAAAAAACTAAACTTAATGAGCTGTGTGACTGAAGTAAAATGTTCATGGAGATAGTGTGTTCCTCAGTGGCAGAGCTACAAAACTGTGTGTGTGGGGATTTCTAGAAAGAAGCAGTGAACTCCTGTATTGGTGTTACAGGCTGCTGCTTAGCTCTTGTGTGGGTAGTCTTTGTCACTGACATTTAACTGCAATGCGGTGTAACAGGGATTACTGCTTTAGAATTCCCTGTAAACTAAAATCTATGGGAAGGAATTTTCCCAAGCTGTAAAGCTTTAAAGACCCTGAATTGTTTTATCTAAATTTTATAAGATGACCACTGATTTCTTATGATCATAGAAGAAAACAGAAAATTAAGAGTTTCATTTAGACGTGTTAAAATGTATCTGATTGCAGTGGTCTTGTTTGTTGGGGTCTCTGTAGTACGGTGATGGATTTTTGATTTTGATTGTGGTGCTGCGTTGAGCTCTGGACACAGAACGCTTATCAGGCACACATATGCCTACAAGACTAGGCAAAGATCTGAGGTGACTAGTTATAAAGATTCTACTACTCCTGCTTTTTTGAACTGTAATTTTAGAAATTAAAGTGAATGGGGAGCTACAAATTTTTGTTTTTTTGAATGAAGTTTAGTGCTGTGAGGTAGTGATAAAAAGCAACTTTGTAAAATGTTAGATAAGCAACTTGATATCTTGTGTTGGATTGGTGACATTATTTGCTAACTTAATGCATGGTAGTAAATTTTCTGGCTTGCAGAACACTCAGGTTGAATTCAAATGGGCATCTAATTTTAATAAAATATTCTCTTGCATTTTTGTCATATCATAATATTAACCAAGCCATCCCCTTTTCTTGTGTTCGTTCTAACCCATTTTTTATTGGCAAATTGCTGCGGTGTGCTATAGTTGATGGCCAGTCACTACTTTGACCAGTTTCTTGTCAGTGTTTATGTGTCCTTTTCTTTCTGACTTTTTCTCCCATTTACTTTTGTGTTCTGATTAACACAAGCACTTTGTGTTTACTGTCCAAAGACTAGTGTCTGATTTCTCTGGGACATGGCTTATCTTGCAGGTTGTGGCTCTCAGTGTGACAGCGGCCAAAGTAATGCCTGCTACGGCCATTGAAATAAAGTGATTTGTAAACATTAGATGTTTAACTGTGCAGAAAGCAAAACACTAACATCTTTAGAACTTCTTTAGAACTTTTTTTTTTCCTGAAAGTGTGCTGGGTTTTTTTTCTGTTCTTGTGTGGTGTGATTTAATTTTTTTTTTTTTTTTTTAAGTAGCCCACATAAATGTCTTTCTTTACGGTCCTCCACATACAGTTTTGGAAAAGTAAAAATAAAATGCAACTTGGAGAGCCTTGCTGAAGTTTATTGATGTCTATTGGACATATTTTTCCAAACAAGGTTTGTATAGCTCCTGTGCTTTCTGTAAGTCTTCCAGAAGCAGATTGGTCGGACATATTTAGTAGGGTAAGCTGAGCAGTTAATTAGAGGATTAGTAGGCTAGAAAAACTTCTCTAAGTATTCCTAACCTCTTCCATTATAGCTATGGTCTTACTGAAATCTATGCATGAAACCTTCCTGTGGGGCTCTGAGTATTGAGGCTCTTTGATTAGGAGGTATCTTCATTTACATGTGAGGATCATTGTGTGAAATAGCAATTGTATAACCACAGACAAAATTCACAAGAAAAGCAGGGGTGAGGGTTGGGGGG
>NW_010101659.1:0-6469 GCF_000699245.1 Pterocles gutturalis
GAGCAGCACTGCCCACCTCCACCTGCCCTCCGCCGCTCCGGGCTCGCTCCGACAGAGGGGGGACCTCTGCACCCCTCGGTTCTTGATGGATCTTTTTTCCACAAAAGCATTTGAAAGGAACCATTTCTCTGCCGCTTCCTGCTCTGTTCATCATCTCGGGACATCACAGGCTCCAGGCTCCCTACGTCTCTCCCGGTCTGCGCTTCGCCTGGCCACACGCAGACATGCAGCCCCTGCTTTGCAGGGTTTGTCTCCCTATTAGAGCACAAACATCCTCCCTGTTTGTGGAAACGATCTACCAGCGCTCCCTGCCTCTCCCTGAGGTCAGCAGACCCTCAGCCATGGGTGTGACAAGGGAGAGCTGGCATTTTGCAGCACCGGGCTGTGGCACCCACATGTGCCCTTGCAGGGGCTGGGGACCCCCAAAAGGGAGCAGAGCTCTGAGGGGGGTTACGGCTGACCCTGCCGAGGGCAGCAGCTCCACGTGGGACCAGCCGCTCTCGGGGAGCTGGGGAACACAGGATTCTTCCCTTCCTGACACTGTCACCAGCCTGCCCAGAGCAGCTGGGGTGTGTTACCCCCTCGTCCTGCACAGCATCAATAGACACTCCGGGCTGGTATCTGCTCCTCTCCAGGAAAAGAAATCCTCCCTAATTGCTTGACTGTTCTTTCCAGCCTTGCATTTTCCAGCAGGGGTCACAGCAGAACCCAGACTGCCAGCAACATAAAAAATTAATTGAGGGATGGAAGATGACTTTTGTATAGCATGAAAGAAAACCGTATTTGTTTATAACTTAACTACAAACTGGAGTACAGAAACTCAATTAACAGGCGATACTCAGCAGAAGGAATGCTGGAGCAAACAAAAACATCACTGGGAGGATAAATTGAGTCATACAAGGACGGTATTTTATTTTATGGAAGATTCATACCTCAGACAAGCCCAGGCTGCTAGCAAGCCCAAGTGTCCCTGTCCTCCCAGAATAGCTGCTACAACCCTCACACAAGTCAGAAGCAGTTTTCCATGAGGAACAACCCAAAGACATGACACACACACTGCTGGGAGTCCCAGCACCCTGCAAAGCAGCCCAGCAAGACCCCAGCGTCACCACGTCTCAGTCTCTGCCTCTTTGAATAGCGCACAAACACCAGTCCTTCTGCTCCTGGGGAACATTAAGTCAGCAGACACAGAGTTTCCGATTTAAGCAGCCTCTCGTGCTTTCATATTTCAGTAAATGTCTGTCTGCTCACCCATGCCACCCCGCACAAGCATGACTCCTGCCTCCAAGGCGCTCTCCCCACTGTTCACACTCACCACCTTTCAGTAGACTTTTCTTGCCAGAGAGCAAAACAACAAATACAAGGACAGAAAACACACCCACGTGCAATAGTTGACTGAGTGTCCCTTTTTACATAGCCTAAAAATACTCCAAGAAGTGCCAGTTCCCTTTTCCAGACAGATGTTACCAGAAGCTAGTAAAGGAACCGAGTTTGCAAATTTTCAGTAAGCACGATGACAGGCTCCCTGCATCTCTTCAAACCTACCTGATGCTTATGCTTTGGTTAGTAACTGCAGAAGACCCAGCAGTAAAACACCAGCAGCAGGAAAACACAAAGCAAAGAGCCAGCCACCACCCCAGCCTCTGACCTACCCCAGGCGCCAGCTCTGAGCTGGGAAAAGGGGACCCCATGCAGCAGACCTGAGGCGCTGGCCTTGCCTGCTCCCATGGTGATAATGCTGCTGCAGCCCATATCTCTGGCCAAAACTGCTGCAGAAAAAGAGCTTGTGCCTGCCCCCAAGCTTTTAAACGTCCCACGTGCACCTGGGACCTGGCCCCGGCTGCAGCGCGTTCCCATCACTGGCCATTCCTCACCTGGGGAAATTATTTTGATCAAAATAACCTGAGAGCTCCAGCTGGCTGGTGTACAACAGGGACACTTAGTGGGGAACAAATATATCAATAAAATACTGTAATCCAGCAGCAGTAATTTTATAGTTTTCTTTTATGTCTCCAATGTGGTAGATCTCAGATTTAAACTTTTCCACCCTCCCCTGCTAGGCAGTGGTGGCGAAATGCTGTATCTCACAAGGAGACAATGCACTGGGGCGCTGGGATGTCAGCACCACATGGGATGAGTAATGCAATTGATATGGAAAAGACAATAATAAAAACAACTTTCAAAGAAAAAAGGCATTTTATTGAGGAGTTTCTTGTTCCAATCATAGAAGAGAGAAAACAGAAGCCATAATGGGTTTATATCAACCACAAGTTTAAAACAAAGGAAAGCAATCAAGTACAGATTTCTGCATCAGAGTACACTGTGAGAAAAGCAAGCGGTGCTCTGCTGCTCTGCTACAACAGGCGCTGTGCTCATGCGAGGCTCCCACAGACGGCGATGTCTTCTCGCTCTGCTCACGCCTGTGCCTGCGCTGAGGTGCTCACACAGCATCAGCGCTCCTTACCAGCACCTGTGGGCTTCTGTGCGCTCCATCACAATTAGATTTTGAGCATTTGACCTTCAAGAAATAGTTTGCAAGTAGCTCGAGCTGTTCTTTCAAGGTAAAGGAGGTAAGCAGAGCCCTTAAATCAGAGCAGAGCTCTGCCAGGCACATAGCAGCCCCTCCGCCCCTTTATTCCCGATACCCACCGGTGTGTTTGATGTTTTGGGGAAGCCGGGCTGTTCCCACGCCCATGCAAACCTGTGTTCTCGCTGTCCTCCTGCCTTGTTGATCTGCTCCTGCTCATTGGTCCTGCTTGGCTGCACTCCCCAGGAGCCCAGGAGCCAAGCACTCTCCCAAAAAGCAAAGCAAAAGGACAAGCCCCGGAGCACTTAGGAACACCGCTGCCCTTCACTCGCTACCCGGCTGCACATGGTGTTTGGGGAAGGCAGCCCTCGGGCGAGGATGCGCAGCCCACTCTTCCCTAAGCTGTGCCCAGCACAGACCCCAGGCGAGGGTGGGATCGTGCCCCCACAACCCGCTCACCCAGCAGCCTCCCTCTCTGCCCAGCTGCTCCACTGACGTTACCCAGCACGAGAAGCAAAGCCACCGCAACCCCACCCCAAACCCTGCACGATGCTGACGTGCCGAAAGCCGGCATGTGCCAGCCCCTCCGCCCAGTAACGCAGTTCTGGGCTGCCCTTGATCACTTATCACATCGTCCTGAAAAGGCAACCGAGCCGACTGCAAGAGCAGAACATGCCAAAAAGCTCCGGGGGGATTTCCCGGAACAACGAGAAGCAAAGCCACCGCAACCCCACCCCAAACCCTGCACGATGCTGACGTGCCGAAAGCCGGCATGTGCCAGCCCCTCCGCCCAGTAACGCAGTTCTGGGCTGCCCTTGATCACTTATCACATCGTCCTGAAAAGGCAACCGAGCCGACTGCAAGAGCAGAACATGCCAAAAAGCTCCGGGGGGATTTCCCGGAACAGGACCAGCAGTCTCTGTCCTACCACCCCTGTGACAAGTGACACTGGTGCCGTGCCCAGTGTCCCTCCTGCGAGCGGGCAGCAGGCGCAGCCCTGGGACCCCCCTGAGCCTCCCGAGGTCGGGGTCACCCCAGCACCCCTCTGACCAGCCCCCACAGCAACCCTCGGAAGCACCGATGCTGGTTAGAAAACATCATCTCTTTATAAAACAGGGAGTGGGGGAATCACATGGTAACTCATTAATTCAGCAATTTTAGTGAAGTGGATACATGGAAGAAAAAGCATTAAAAGAAAAGAACCGATATTAGACTTGAAAATAAATGTAAGTCATAACATCAACTGCTAAGAAAAGGTAACGTGAACACACTGCTGAGCTTTGCTGGTTAAAAATCAAGAGCACTGAACATTTCCAGTGTCTGAACTTTCTCACACACCAGAGAAGTGGAAGCTGACTTTGCAGAGCGAGGCTCGTCACTGTGGGCTGAATTAAACCCACTGGTGCTGGGGGTCCCGGTGCCCTCGGGGGTGCAGACTGGGGCGCGTGGCGGGTGCTCGGGGCGTCGTGGCGACAGCTCCAGCCCCATCCATCGCGCGTCACTGGGAGACATCCACGTGTCATCTGTCGCTCTCAAGGACCAACAGCTATTAACTAATTAACGTTTCCTAGAGGAGACAGAGATGATCTCTGCCAGAGAAGGCTGATCTCTACAGCACTGATTTTCTTTTACATTTTCTCTTTCTCAAAACTTCCAGACAGAAACACAGTCCCCTCTCATCTGCCACACTTTTCTAAATGATCTAAAATAGCATTAAAGCAAAGTGTAAAGATCTCTAACTGCTTACAACAGGGTGTTACATCAAACACATTTCTTCAGCGCTGTTATTCTTACCCAAAGCCTCCACAAACCAAGAGCACGAGGGAAGTGGATGGATGACCGTCAGCCCACCTGCTGGGTCCACACAGGAACGGCCGCAGGTCAGAGCCGCTGGCAGGAGGACGGTAAAATTTCCAGGAACATGGAAGTGTCCAAAATACCACGTGTGAAATACGGATCTGCTCAGCAGCTCCGACTGGCTTTTCAAGGACACAGGCAGAGGGTCAGCAGGTGCCTGCAGGACCTGGCAGAGCCACCAGTAACACACCATTATGTTAAGCTTTAAGCAGGTAATTACACTGACGATTGGTTCTTCCCGTGGGTCGCTCCGAGGAGCGCGGCATCTCCAGCCCGAAGGGTTGCACGGTCCTCGCACAACGGCTGCCGCGTGCCCGGTCCCAGGTCCTGGCGTCCACGGCTGACCAGGATGGACTTGTCAGCCTTCCCCATCGCTTCGCCTCACCCAGCTGGGATGTCAAAGCCTGTGGTTCATTTATTTATTTAATTCACTGATAAAACACATCATCTACAGCGATTAATTTTGCATCAAAGAAACAACGCTACTACAAGTGGTGGTCTACGACAACCTAATGGGGCTTTCTACAGAGTTCCTCAATCCGTCTCTGTTAGCTGTGAAACATCGTTCCGCAGTGCACTTGGCTTATTCACAGAATTCTTCTACAACCGAGTCCGCGGCTCTGTCCCCGTGCAGGGAGTAAGCAGCACTCCCCAGCTAAAGAATAATTAATTTACCAGCTTTGAGTGGGGTTGGTTCAAGCCTCAAAAATGAGGATTTGTTATTTCGCTTAACTGCAATACAACAGGATTACCTCAGATCGCAAGATATTCATTCTCCCAGAGTAACTGTGATTGATGAGAACACTGAAGGGAAGCGGGACAGGATAATTAATGTGGAGCAACGCGGGTCTATGGAAAGAGAACTTCTCCAATTAACGGAATAATGAATTTCAGCTTGGTCGATAAATGTGATCATTGAGATGCAATATTCTTTGTCTTTCATAAACCATTTGACCTCACCCTACCATGACATTTTGATTAAGGAAAAAAAAACCAGAATGACACAAAGTCAAGTTGTCACACATCAAAAAGACAAAAACCTAGAAACTGACAGGTCCCGCAGCAGCTGCAAAGGGGGAAAGACGGAGACGATGCATTTCCCCTGGTGCTCCACAGGGACCAGCTCTCAGCCTTCTGCAACCTGGTGTTTTGCCAGCAGCCTGAAGGAGCTATAAAAACATCGCGGGTAAAGTCAGGGAGTGACACAAGCCGGAGGAGCCGGCACGAGCTGTCCCCAGCGGGAGCCCCGGGCTGGCCAGCACGCGGGGTGCGTTTGCACGTGGTTAAAATTGAATTACGCGTCTGGGCACAACAGCGTGCACGGGAGCTCTGCGCGAAGGGCTGAGGCGGGAGGTGTCGGGGTGGGGGACCTTCAGCTGAGGGGGGTCTGGGCGAGGCCGGAGGCATGGCTGGAGGCAGCGAGGGGCTCGTGGGCTGGAGGAGGAGCAGTGCGGCACCGGGCTGGGCAGGGGCTGGGGCAGCCGTGCCGGTGAGAAGTACCAGCAGTGCAGGTAGGGGAGGGCTCTCTGGTCCCGGCAACGGAGGCATCACAAGGACCCCGGGGTTAAGGCTTAAACTAAGCAGGTTTAGACTACAACGGGATTTTTTTACAGTGACGGCAATTAGCTATTGGGAGGGTTTATCAGAGGATGTAAGGTGTTCTCCTCATTTATTAACTTTCATTGTGAGGATGGGATGTTTTTCTAATTGGCCGTCTCTGGTTCAAACAGGAATCAATTTAGGGCAATCCTGCAGTCGTGAAGATGGGAGCAAAATGGTCACAAGGGTCCTTTCTGCAATTGTGTAATCTCTTGACATAACTTCACGCCCCTCCGCTCGCCCTCTTTACCCGATAGCTGCTATTTAAGTGAATGTACATATCTGTACAGCAACAGGTCTTTGGATATTGTGGGTGTGAATCGTGTGCGTCCTCGGTGAGGTTTGGTGCACGCGCTCACACTAGTGCGCCCGGAGGTCAGGAGAGTGCCGGCAGCGGGGAGGCGGGAGGGCTGGGGGGCAGGAGGGAGGAGCAGGAAGGCTGGGCGCCAGCATCCCTGGGCAGAGGAGCGAGACCGAGCGGCCGTG
>NW_010101660.1:0-239 GCF_000699245.1 Pterocles gutturalis
GGAAGGCGGGATCCCCCCCCCAGCCTGCCCAGCTGCCGGGCTCCCCCCACCGCCCTCCTCCATCCTCATCCTCGCCCTCCTTGGGGTGCTGGGAGACTAGTGGGGGGCACACACAAACCCGCAGCAGCTGGGCCCAAGGGATGGATGCAGGCGATACTGACTGCAGCATCCCAGCCCCCTGCCACCCTGTCCTGCCCCTGGAACCCCCTGGCTGTGTCGGTGGGAGCTGCTGTGCCGTG
>NW_010101661.1:0-205 GCF_000699245.1 Pterocles gutturalis
CCCTGCCCTGGCCCAGACACGGGGCTCGGAGCACTTCAGCCTCCCCGCAGCATCGCCGTCCTGCTCAGACGGAGGGTCTGCACCCCTCACCACCCCAGTGTTGGGTGAGACTTTTGCTCCCCAGCTCCTGGAAGACATGTCGATTTGGGGGGATGCTCCCTCAGGTTCGCACTCCCCCCACAGCTTGCTTGGCTTCGACACCCAG
>NW_010101661.1:384-726 GCF_000699245.1 Pterocles gutturalis
CCCTGCCCCTCTTGTCCTGCTCCTCGAGGGAGGGGGGTCGCGGGTCCTGCATGCCCGGCAGCTCCCCAATGGCTTCGGGGTGCAGGTGGGAAGCCCCAGCTTCACCGTGTGTTATCTGCAGGAAAAACTCCTCTAGATCGGTCACCTTCCACCTCCTCTCTGCTCGCCAGCAGAGAAAAAACCAGCTGGGTGCCAGCGCCGGGGCTGTTTCCCTCCCTGCCGCAGCAGCCAGGGCTCCTGGGTCCGCAGTCGGAGGCTGTCCAGGAGGGAGCTCTCGGAGGTGGTGGCAATGGCCACCGAAACTTGAGGCTTTGAGCCCCCTGGGCTAGTGGGGGGGGGCCC
>NW_010101661.1:764-2002 GCF_000699245.1 Pterocles gutturalis
CACCGAAACCCTTTCTGTGGTTCTATGACCCTGTTTCCGTCCAGGGGATGGGTGGGAAGTTCCTGGCAGAGATTGGAGAGCAGAAAGCAGCAGCCGAGGCGCTGCTGGGAGGAGGATTCAGGCTCCAAACCAGTGCACGGAGGGGAAGGAGCAGGAAAGCCCATCTCCTTGGCCCCGCTCCGCTGTCACCGACTCAATGACCCAATTGTGCGCTGGGACCAGATGCGCTGCTTCGGGTGGTGGCACAGAAAGGCTTTTCTCCTGCCTGTCAATGACAGATCTGTAACCGCTGCCGCCGGGAAGGTCCTGCTCTGCTGCCCCGGCCCTCGCCAGACCCCCATCAGCCAGGAACCCGCCGGCTGGGGGGGGCCGGGCAGAGAAGGGCGCTCTGTCTGCTGTGGCCTTTCTCAGCTTCTCTGGAAATGTCACAGTGGAGTCGGATGCTGTCAGCCCCAGGGCTCTGCGGTGGCGGGGAGCAGAGCTGGGGTGAGGGGGGAGTGGAGAGGTGGAAACAGCTGGAAATAATTCCCCATGGAATTATTAACCTGGGAGGCTGGTTTGCTGGTGGCTGTGGCAGGGTAGAAGGGCACCCGCGGGGCAGAACCTTCCCTCTTTGTCCCAAGGGCTCGGCTGTCATCCTTGCTGTGTGCTAGTGGGCAGCGAGCCCAGGGGAAGGTATCTGGGGGGTGGTTTGTCCCCCTGGTGCACCCCCATCCCCACCATGCTCTGCAGGGTGAAGGGATTAGCTGTGGGTGAAGCTGAGACCACTTCACCCACCAGGTGAGGGGACATTGGTGTCCCCACGTGGGCCAGCATCCTCCCATCCTGCCAAGAGCTGGGGATCTCGGAGCCGTGCCGGGGCTGCTGCTCCCTGTGCCAGGGCATTTCCCACAGGGATGGGGTGGCAGCCTGGAGCCCATCCTACTGCGTGACTGTGCCCAAGGTCCCATGGATTCCCAGGAGCAGATATCCTCCCTAACCACCCCCTTCCAGGAGCAACCCCATTTGGGGATAATCAGTGGCCTCTTCTTTTCAAAACACACATTTTGCAGCTCACTGGCTGCAGCTGGACACGGGGATCCAGCCCAGGGCCCTCAAAAGAAAAATGTCCCTTTTTAAGCAGTGCTGAGTTGAAGCCAAGGTCACAACTTTTCAAGGCACCCCAGGCTGCAAACTCTCCGTGTGCAGCGTGACCCGGGTGCCTGGAAAGTCCCAGACCTGGGAGCATCCTGCCGGTG
>NW_010101661.1:2022-2673 GCF_000699245.1 Pterocles gutturalis
GGGAGTTTTTGTGCCCCCGAACGGGCGGGAAGCCGCCGGCCGGTGGGGCAGGTCCCCCCCGGTGCTGCTGGTGGGGCTGGCCTCCAGCCAAAGCAAATCCCGGCTGTGGAAAACCCGCATGGCGTTTTCCTCAGGCCCGATAAGGCTGAGCTGCAAACAGCCACAAAAAAAACGCCCGCCACAGTCTTCCCGAGCCAGGTTGGGTGCTGTGCCCAGCACGCGAAATATTGCCTGAGATAAAAGGCTGCACCCGCTGTGTCACACAGGCACCAACTGTCACCTGCAGGCGGCTGGATCAGAGGGGACACGGGAGAGGGGATGGGGAGAAGGGCACCCTGCACCTGGGTGAGGGCTGGTCTTGCAGAGCCACGCCGGGAACAAGAAGGCACACAGGGTCCCACACATCAGGGGGGACATAGGAGGGGGTGGCATGGAACAGCTCCCCAGGGAGCAGGTGACATTGCAGGTGTCCTGTATTTGATGCAGCTGCCACAGCACAGCCCTAAATCAGGGTCAAGGGGGTCCCTAGGAGGTGATGGGCAGTGGGAGATGGCAAGGGGGGAGGCTGTTGGTGAGGGGTCTGTGGGGTGGCTGTCCCACCATCAGGGTACAGCTTCCAGAACCCAGAGGAGCCACGGAGATGGGCCGAGG
>NW_010101662.1:0-5804 GCF_000699245.1 Pterocles gutturalis
GCAGAACTCATGGCTCTCATACCACCTGCTGAAAGCCACCGACCCCGGGCTGTTTGTGGTGGGCACCCAAAGCGGGGAGGTGCGTCTGCGGAGGCCAGTGACAGAGAGAGATGCCGTGAAGCAGAAGCTGGTTGTCCTGGTGCGAGACAATGGGCGGCCACCGCTGTCAGCCACTGCAGCACTGAGCGCGCTCCTGCTCAATGACTTCTCAGACGTGCGCCTGTCACACAGCAGCCTGTCCACGGAGGATGAAGACGACTCCCTGACAACCTATTTAATCATTTCCTTGGTGTGTGTCTCACTCCTCTTCCTCGTGTCCACAGCAGCCTTCGTCACTCGCAAGGTGTGCAGGAGGAAGGCGCTGAAAAGCGGGCTCGTGCTTTATGGCCCCAACAACCTGCAGAGCTGGCCGATACAGCCGCTGCAGGGACCCTGCCCCACAACTATTGCTACGAGATCAGCCTCACAACGGGCTCGGGCAACAGCGAGTTCAAGTTCCTGAAGCCCATCCTCCCCAGCCTGCCCCCACAGCACTGTACCATGAGCGTGGGCATCAACAGCAAACAAGATTTCCCCTGTGGCCCTGTCACTGCAGAGGACATGGCACCAGAAAACTCAGGGCCACTCTCTGCAGAACAGTTCAATAGTCTGTCCTTTAACTAGCATGGTGTCAGCACAGCCAGAGGCTTCTTGTTTCATGGTATAAAGGGATCCTAGCTATAGCACGTGGCAATGGTTCCTGCAGAGTAAATCTGCATTTACAATTGGCGTCACCAACTTCCCATAAATTCTAAGCCAGAACACAGGTTTTCTCCCCCTCCAGAAAAATAAATAAAGAAAAGAAAAAAAGCATCCCTCACTCAGGCAGTAGTATGTTTCAGCTCTGTTACAGCCATTTCTGAAATGCTTTGGGAGTGGGTTTCTTTCCAGGATCCCCAGCTAAGTTCTTGTCTCCCTTACTGTCAGGCAAGACCGTGGAGCTCTTATTCTGTGCTGTAACACAATGCTAAGGTTGGGCAGATGAATCACATCCTTGCTGGAATGCATGTAGCCTTCCCCTGGGCCTGAAAAGCAAGGGAGGTGTGATTACTGTGTCACAGTGGGGTGCAAGCATGGGACTGTTTGTTCTCTGGGTTCTGGATGTCTCTGTCATGTGTGGGCTCTGTGTTGTTTCCCTGCTGGTCACTATGTCTGTCCAGATAGCCATTGTGTGTCTGCAGATGCTGCACAAAGGCTGCCCAGGGAAGCAGGGAGTTGCTCACATCCAGCCGTTAGGATGTATGCAATTCCAGCTCAGCAGGCAAGAAGGGTATTTTGACCCTTTGTGTACAGAAAGCTCATCTTCTCTAGGGGAGAGCAGCAAAACTCATAACAAGATCTTCCTTTGGCTCTTAAGAGGGATTGGGTGGGCTGACTGCTTGCGATTGCCTTGGCAACACTGCAGCGCAAAGGGTCTTGGGACAGGCTGTAAGTCTACAGAGTTTTGAAAACACAGTAATTGTCTCTGGGTGAATTGCAAGGAAACTTCACAAGCCTCTACAAAGGACTTTGTGTGAAGGTAGAATCAAGATAAACCTGGAAAAATGCCATTGAATTTGATCTCGTCGTGGTTGTTCCTGAATTCAGAGGCTTCTTGGTGGGAATGGAAAGCTGTCCTGATAGGATTTTCTGGATTTGTGTTAAAGCATTTGTATTTTCCTTTTTTTTTGCCCTTCCTCCTGCTCTGTGAGTCCTGTTTGAGCATCATCTTACCACTTCCTCTTGAAAAGGACTGTCACCCGTGTATAATAACTGATTGTTTGAATGATGACAAAGTGGCACAGAGTATTTGGAAACCCTCCCTCTGTGTTGTGTTGCAGTTATAAAGTGTATCATTGTGAACTGGATTACGCTTGTGTATAAAATTGAAATAAAAAAAAACAACCGAATGATTTGTGTGAAGATAATGTTTGTAGGCATGTTATTCCTGGGAAAACTGACAAATTTTTTTTCAAAAAGATAGAACTTTTTTTTCTCATGGCTGAGGAAAGTCTGGGCAGGTACATCTCTTCAGTTCGAGGACACAGCCGATACAGCATTCAGGAAAATTGTGGGGAGCAGGGTTTTGCTGGTAAGCCTCTACTGGTCTTGTGAGCACTGACCTTCTGTCTGTGACAGTGCCCAGTTTGATCCAGGTCAGGGAAAACTAGTCCCAACCCTAACAGGGGCCCTGGGTGTGCAAAGCAGTGAGGTGGGGGGAGGGACCTTTCTAACTCTCCTGACAGCTCCAGCTGCAGATGGCAACTGTGAGGTGTTGAAGCACCAAGTGTTTGTGACACTAATGGTGTAGGAGTTTCAGGAGATGAGTGACACAAATATGATTTACATGTTCCTTTGGGAAGCATTTGGGGGAACCCCAGGAGGTGAGTATTTGGTGAGTAAAAACTGCTACTAGGGAGAGGATTCACTCTCAGGAAATGCAGAAGACTGCAGCCGTCCCTTCAACAAGGCCCTGATAACAAGGTAAGTCCTGAGGACAGGCTGGTGTAGTGATGCTGGACAGAAGACAAGGAGGGAATGACCTACTGTCCAGTTAGTTGGGTCAAATCATAGAATCGTTTAGATTGAACAAGATCCTCGAGACTGTCAAGTCCAACCATTAACGTAACACTGCCAAGTCCACCACTAAACCCTGTCTCTAAGCACCACATCCAGGGATGGTGACAACCACTTCCCTGAGCAGCCTCTGCCAATGTTTTTTTGGTGAAGTAATGTTTCCTAATATTCCCTGGCACAACTTGATCCCATTTGCTCTCGTCCTACCACTTCTTACTTGGGAAAAGAGACCGACACCCACCTGCTTACAACCTCCTTTCAGGCACAAGCCTGTGCTGTGTTGTGCTGCACAAATGGTTTGACAGAAGCATAAATTCAGGTCCTTGCAACTGAGGAGCCTACAAGCAGCTCCCATTTGGTACTGGGGAGAAAGCCACCCACAAGCAAGAAGGCCGCATGTAAACCTCTTTTACTGTGATACTAGAAATGATGAATAGAGTTGCTGTCTTGCAGGAAAACCCTAAAATGGCTTGAATGACTGAAATGGGGGCAGTCTTCCTTTTCCATGACCAGGGTCTGCATGGCATTCTGTGCATGGCTGGAGTCCTGCATGAACCTATTCTGCTCAGGGTTCTCCACATCTAAAGGGAAAAAGGATTTTCTGTGCTAATCTCTTCCTACAGTGTGAGCTATAATAAACAGCTGTGAATGATGTGTTAGAGTCAATGTGCCTCTCTTACCAAGATGACAAGGAAACCAGCACCTCCTGGGGTAAAACAGCAGCTTCTCAGGTCCTTCCAGGCTGAGGGTTCATGAGTCTGATCTTGTTCCTGACTAGGTGAGTTATTGGGGTTTTTACTGTATGAGAGGGGGAGGCTGTTTGCCGTACTGGGGGGCCTGAGCACACTGTTGAGCTTTCCCCAGGGGCTCATCAGAGGTGCCCTTTAGGAAGGATAACTTCTTAGGTCAGGTAATAGACAGCCCTACTAGAGGGGATGCGTTACTGGACCTGTTGGTCAGCAACATAAGTGAGGTCACCAGACATCAAGCTTGGAGGCAGCCTGGGGTACAGTGATCATGTACTGGTGAAGTTCATAGTCCTGAGGGATATGGGTCAGGCAAAGAGTTAAGTCGGGAGCCTGAATTTTAGGAAAGCAAAATTCCAGCTGTTCAAGGAGTTAGTCAATAGGACCTCCTGGAACACTGCCCCTGCTGACAAGGGATCAGAACAGAGCTGGCAGATCTTTAAGGATGCTTTCCACAGAGCACAGGACCTCTTCATCCCCACATGTAATAAAATAGGAAAAGAAGGCAAGAGACCAGCATGGATGAGTAAAGGCCTGCTGGTTAAACTAAAGGGCAAGAAGGAAATGCACAGGCAGTGGAAGCAGGGACAGGTATCCTGGGAAGTGTATAGGGACATTGCTTGGTTGTGTAGGGATGGGGTCAGGAAGGGCAAGGCACAGCTGGAGCTGAACTCAATGAGGGATACAAATAGTAAGAAGGGCTTCTAAGAGGCATGTCAGCCAGAAGAGGAAGGTCAAAGAAAATGTACCCCCCTGATGATGGGTTTGCATTGGTGTCTATGGAGACTCAGCACTGGTGTACATGTGAGAGCTACTGCACTTGATAGGTAGTGTACAGAGTTTTCTGATTTTTTCTTGTCTTCTCCATAAGGGGCTGTTGTGATACAGCCCTCCTTCAGGTGTTAGCCAAGGAAGAAACACTGATCTACCCAAAGCAGATAAGCAGACACTTCTTTATTGCAGCGTCGGGGCCACAGGGGATTGCTCCAACTAAATGTGTCCACCTTTGCATCAAAATTAATTTACTTTTATACATTTTTTCTGTCAAGTCGTCATTACATCAGTTCTTTTACATAGATAAGCATAAAATGTTCCCTTTTTAATTTAACCTTTAAAATGATTGGTGTTTCTAATTACATAACCTTAGCAATATTCTTTTCCTAAAGTAATCATTGGTCAATTCTACTTAGCTCTACTGATTGGCATCCTTGATATTAAAATCAAGATGGGAAGGGTACAGGGGTCTCTTGGCAGCATGACTGGTGTCCATGATGGTTTCTTTAGTTATGTAGAGAAAAACAATATAAGTTCCAGGTGCAGTTTCTAAAACAATATAAGTCACTGGTACAGTTTCTATGGTTAAAGATTCCAAAAATTAACAACGTAAGTACAGTTTCTATGGTTATTTCACAAGAATAGCATCTCCTGTAGAAGTTCCCATGGCTATTCTACAAAGCACAACATAGATTCAAACTTAGCAATCCTATTTGAAGATTATTTGCAACACAGGTCTTTTTTTTCTTCACCATAAGAGAGACAATGTTTTAACATACAGGTGAGATACAACAGCTTTTCATGAGGGTGGGATCTGTCTGTTTTCTCTTGGCTTGTTGAAGCAACAGTAATCACTGTTGACATTTGCCAGAAAATACTCTTAATGATTGAGACGAGCTGCAGTAACGGCCGGAGTAGGAGACGAGGACGTGGTTTGTCAGAGACACACCCAAAGGTAATTCGGGCTTGGACTGTATGGCACTGACATGGTGATGCTGGGTTTTGAGTGTCGAAAGAGATGGGATCTGCTGTGGTTTTCTCAGTGGCTGGGATTCCCAGCTTAGCTCGTCCAGAAGTCATCACCGTTAAAAGTGGAACAGCTGAGTGCTAGCTCGGAATCTCCCAACTACCGAAAATAAAACCACGCCCTCACCCTAGTAAAGATCGGTAAGGTCACTCCGGGGTGGAGATAGAGATCTTGTCCACATCCTCCGAGCAATGGGGGAGGATTTGTCCTGCAGAAGACTTGCACGTGTAAGAAATTCAGACAACGGGAATTCCGTTTCAACACAGACACGAGTTTTATTTTTAGCGCTACTGACAGCATCCTACTTTCCAACCCGCGTCTGAGTGCAATTTTAGGACGTCCAGAGCAGGACCCTCGGGCTGTTCTCTTTCTCTCGGGCGCTGCGGTTCTCAGGCATGGACTCAGGGTGTCACTGTTGGCCAAGACGGAGAAATGGCTCCATCACCGGCTCCTCCCCGGCCCCGGGCACCAGCGCAGTGACGCTCCGCACGGAGCAGAGCAGAGAAGAGGAATTGCTCGACCAGCAACAGGGATTTAATACATTTATTTCTCTCAGGTACTGATTCAACTGCTCGGAAAACCTAATTGAAAATCGTCTGCAGAATACGCTTCAACAAAGCAGAGGATGGAGGTCCGACAGGCAGCGCAGGGCTGGGTAGCCA
>NW_010101663.1:0-625 GCF_000699245.1 Pterocles gutturalis
CCACGCAGCGGTTGCCCTTGAGGAGAGCACCCTGGGGGAGAGAAGACACGAGTGAGCCGTGAACAGCAACTCTGGGCAGCCTGCGAGGGGGGACGGGGGCTGCTGGGACCACCCCGCCGCTCACCCGCCCCCGAGGCTCCCCTAGGCTGCCCCAGGGGGACACAAACGTCACCACCCAGTGCTGGGATGACACATGAGCGTCACCAGCGACAATCTTTTCGGTTCTTCTATTTTAGTGAAATGCGCCCGCTCAGCATTACAGGGGCTCACTGAGGGAGATGCTCCCTGTGCCGCAGGCAAACGGTGACGGGTGCTCGCCAGGGAGATGCTCCAGCTCCAGTTCTGCCGACTGCAGGGTCTCTGCAAGCTGGGCACAGAGACAGCAGCAACTCACCTTGTAGGAGGATTTCTTCAGCATGGTGTCGCTGCGGCAGTTGGAGGTGTTGAACGGCAGTTTGGAGGGGTCGTCCTGTTTGAACCAGGAGGGAACCAGGCCCCAGCGCATGTCCATGAGCACCCGCTCCGAGGAGTCCGCATCCTTTCCAACGGGACAGAGAAATGGGGTCAGAGCCACGCCGCAGGGACCACGAGCATCCCCGCAGCTGGACAGAGGCGCTTCCCGGAG
>NW_010101663.1:674-2160 GCF_000699245.1 Pterocles gutturalis
CTGCCAAGAGCCGAGCGGGGGGCTCGCAGCCCCTCCAGCACCAACCCTGCCGCTGCTCTGCTGCAGGGACGCCACGCACAAGCTGGGCAGAAACAGCCGCTAACTGTAACCCTCGGCATGTTCTTAACGGCTCTCCTGGAAGAATTAAACTTCAGCAGGGAGCACAAGAATATTTTGCAGGAATAAATAACCATTGGCTGTCTCGGTAAGGCTTGCTCGAGGACTCCCTGGAGGAATGAACACAGTTTTTTTCAATGGGAAGCTCCTGGACATGTGAGCTGCCCAGCTCTTACGTAAACGGTTGTGTCACGCTGGTGCAAGGTCCTCAGCACCTCCCTCCAAAGGCAGCGTCCCATGGGGTGGAAGCCTCCCCTTCACTGCAGCAAGGTGATTTCTGCTGCCCTGGTTCACTTTCACTCCTCGCGCTTTGCATACCCGCTGCCTTCGGACAATGGAAACACCTCATGGCTTTCACTTCTCCCCAGCTCGCTCTCGCTTTCTGCCCGCAGCCGCCAGCCCGGGCGGCACAGCTGGGGCGACAGGGGGTCCGGGGGCACCGGCTCCCACAGAACTGCAGTGGAGATACACACACACACACCTGCTATGGGGGTGCATGTATATGTGTATATATATATATAGGGATGCGTGTGTGTGCCCAGTTCTGTGAAGCCTTCCCGAACCTCCCACAGATCAGGAACGGCAAAAAGGGGCACTGTACACTGCGCCTGTGTCCCAACAGCTGAAAAAAAGTTGGACCATAGAGCAAGTGTCTGCCCATGACCCGCACCACGCTCCCAGCCCCGTGTTTCTCTGCTCCACAAGCTCACTGGCTGCTCCTGGGGAATGTGGAGCCCCAAGGCAGGAACGGAGGGCAGGAAGGATGGCTGAGGGCATCCAGCCCCACCGAGGCATCCCGCCCCGTCCCCGGGCTGGTAACGGCTGAAGTGCAGCGGCCCCGTTCGCTGCCCCCCCGGCCAGGGAGGAGGAGTGGAGGGAGCCCAGATTGGGGTGTTCCAATTCAGCGCCCCCAGCTTCACCCCACTGAACACCGAAGAGCAGCAGTTCATCAGGGACCCTCTTACGCAGAGACCAACCGAGATGCACGAACGGTTTTACAGGTGGCTCAGGTTGTCTGGGGAAGGTCTGCTGAGGCTTAAATTAGCCGGGGTAACGGTCACCGCGGGTGTACGGTTATTTTACAGCTCTGATTTTTTTTTTTTTTCGCCCCTCCCCTGCCAATGCAACCTGGACACACTCAGCAGCGTTATGAAACGGGGGAAAAAAAAAAGCCTCAGGAAAGCAGAATAAAACCAGCAGAGCAATTGTAGGCATCTAGGAAAAAAATCCTACCAAGGTTAAGCACTTCTACACGCATTTTTGCAGCAAATACAACACTACGCTGGCAGCACGGCACCGATTCCCCGCCCTCCTTAGGAACACGCAAACACTGATAAGAAGAGACGCTTTTGCAAAGAGAAAATCCAAC
>NW_010101664.1:0-2106 GCF_000699245.1 Pterocles gutturalis
CTCCCTCAGCACCCGCGGGTGCATCCCGCTATCCCGCCATCTCCCACTCAGCACTTGTCAGGCCAAACCTGGAATACTGCGTTCAGTTTTGGTCCCTGCTACACAAAAAAGATGTGGACAGGCTGGAGAGGGTCCAGAGAAGGGCCACAAAGATGATCAAAGGACTGGGAAGCCTGCCATTTGAGGAAAGGCTGAGAGAACTGCGTTTGTTCAGCCTGAAGAAAAGGCAGCTTAGTGGAGACCTTATCATCATGTTCCAGTATTTAAAGGGTGGCTACAAAGAAGATGGAGACTCTCTTTTTACAAGAGCTTTCAGCAATAGCATGACATCTACAAGGTGCCTCTTTTCAGTACCCTCCCCTGTAGCAAGGCACATCTCATTTGGCCACTGCTGCCCAGCAAGGAGGCTTCCTACTGTTTCATGCAACAAGAAGCCTCCCTCTCTTTAAAAGAGCACCACCTGGTTTCAGTACAAGATTATGTGGGAACATGGTCAGTGTTTGGAGCTGATGCCTAGGCACTAGAGAACTCTGGGGTTTAAGACGCTGGGAGAAGCTGGCAAAGTCAATCTGGGGCATGGATAAAACCTCCTGCTTTCAGTGAGAACTAAGTGGGGTTGCGTAGAGCAAGGTAGGGTGTGATGTGCATTTGAGGTCTGAGAAACAAAGGACCAAGTAAGTAAGCAGTGGACTTGATGTGTGTCATGCAGGAGAACCATGTGGTGAATTTTTCCAGGTAGAGCTCTTTGTCTGTATTGAAAATGTGTCTTCGTCTATGAAAAATGAAGCAATAAAGCAACTTTTGTTGACAACATCCTAAAAATAGAGAGATCAGTCTTCTGATAAAAGGGAAGGAATGTTCAATAAGCTTTTTGTCCAGTTTCTTTACAGAACAGTGGCTTCCCAGACAACTTGATCCTGGAGACAGAAGGGAAATGTATTTTGCGGCACATAGGCTGGGAGGGGGACCAAAACTGGCTATTAATAATCAGGCATATTAGTTAAGCACAGTCACACAGTGACATTTACTCTTTACTCCATCAAAAATGAACAATAATTAAGTGGAACTGGCCAATGAGCTTGTTCTGTTACTGACCCAGAGGCTGTGGAAGAAGGAACTTGTGACTGCTATTAGACAAACAAAGGCATCAAATGGAAACACTCTTGGCTTTACCATAAATGTATAGTAACTGCTGTCACGACTCAGACTGAGAGTCTGTCTGGGCTGACATCCTGTCTCCACTATCAGTGGAAAGCAGCAGATGCTAACAGTTGTATAAAGAAGCCTTCAGTGAAACAGTGGGAACACAAACAGACACTATGCAGTTGTTCTTCATCTTCATACTGTCTGCTCTCCTCTTCTTCAGCACTCTGAAAGTGCCAATTGGGGATTAAAGTTTGAAACTAGGGCTCAAGACCCATCTACTCAGAATTCATTGGTAATATTTGTTCCTATTATTGTACCTCAGATGAGTGACAATAGTGTAGCATCTTTTCATCCAATGAATCACAAAGGATTTCAAAATTGTTCTGTGTGACATAACTCTTGTCCCACTCCCTCACTGCGGTAGAATCAAGTGGGATACCATTGCACAGGGTCTGGGCAACGTACGGGGTCTGTGTCCCAGCACAGAACTGTGGGGCTCTTTGGCAGGAAATGGCAGATGTTGAGGCACAAATGCTTTGGGGTAGAAGCAAGAGCCGTGCTTAGGGAGTCATGGCAAGAGAGGGATCCCTGCTATTGGGAAGGGTCACTCCTGGGAAGTGTATTAAAGAGAAATACCTGAATGGCTGTTTTATGATGCGAAGGAAGAAAGTACAGATATTTTTCCCAATCTGATGTCCCTGACCATTTCAGTGACAAGCACCAGTGGGTTCTCATGCCTACCCACAGATTAAATACAGATGTGGGCTTATTCCCAGACACATCTGCAATGTTGATATTTCTCCCAGGAGGCATTATGTCCCTCTGCACCAGAATGCCCATGCAGACAGAGGCCATTAGGAACATCTTAGCTGTAAGATTAATTTTCTTGTGTTGTACAGGTAACCACAGCCAGCCACCCAAAGCCAATGGAGCGGAGCAGCACCGATTCAACACACTCTT
>NW_010101664.1:2137-24700 GCF_000699245.1 Pterocles gutturalis
GGCACATCAAGTACCTTGCTTGAGCAATGACATATTGAGGAAGGTGTCCAAAGCTCTGAAGCAGGTGGATGCGGGATAATCTGAACCCTTGGAGGATGTAATCCAGTGCCACGCTAGCCAGGTACAGCAGGATGGGCTTTTGTATCACTTGAAGATTTTTTTTTTGCTTAAACTATGGTAACTCTTTTAGTACAATTGGCAGCAGCTCAGGATTCCTGTGCTGTGCTCTCCTGTATAGAACAGATACATCCAAAGGGAGGGTTTCTTCAAAATTGCCATGAAAAGTGGTGCCAGAGCAGAGAGGGCAGGTTTGCATCTATGACTGGTTTTCACTCTCCTACTGTAAAGATTTCAACCATGTTTCCTCCAAAGAAAGAGTTCATCCAACCCCGGATGGAAATGCTGATATCTGAAATGTCAAACTGTGTGGGTGGGCAGAGTTGTCTCAGCTGTGTATTTTGTAAATGAGAACGAAGAAAAGGTATTTTCTAAGACTGAAATTAAAACAAACAAACCAAAGAAATAAAAAGTCATGTACTGAGGTCATCACAAAATTGTTTTTCTTTCAGTATAAACTGTCACAACTATTATTTAATGATAGCAATTGAAGAACTGGTCCCCCTCAATATAGGCATGAGACCATCTGTTAACTGTGAATCATGCAAATAATGTGACATTGGAGACTTCAGAGAAGAGTTTAACTGTTTTGCAGCTAACATTCCTCATACTCTACTTACTGTGCCTTCAGCTTTATGGTCTAGCTAGGAGGATTTGGTTAGAATTCAGGGAATATCTGTTCTTATTTTAAAGATTCTGGAAGTTATACCTCATGGGTCCAGGCCAGCAGTGAGTCAGCGAATACTTGAGTCTATGAGCAATGGGCTCAGACCAAAATACCATCCTGCACAACAGTGAACTCCAGCGTTAGGACGGTTCAGCTCAGGATTTGAACTCTGAAGAAAAAGCCTTTTACTGATCAGCACTGTAATCACAACCCTGCCTGGCAAATTTAGGTGGTACCTTTGACTGTAAGAGGAGGAGAGGCACATCTTTTAACATGTGTGACTGTATCTGAGACCTTCCTCACATCATCTGTGCTGTGAAAATCACCTTTCAGGGTATCACATCTAAGCCTTAACTCTACTAGCTGCTCCTGCAGGCAGAAATCTGTGTGAAGCACACAGGAGTCAAAGGGCTCTTTGCACACAGACAGGCCCAGCTCTGGGATAGAGCACCAAAGCATAAAACATGCACATTTCACACGTATAGACACTTCAGGTGTTGGTTTTGGTACTGAGGTCCTTGTCAAGTCTCCCTGGGGCACCACACATGGAAGAAGAATAAAAATTCCACGAGTGACCCAATTCCCAAGAAATGCTGCACTGTCCACATGGATTATTTGTCCATCATGCAGAGAAACAACCTAGTCTCCTGGAAGCCAGTCTGCTATCTCGTTGCTAAAATAAGGCCCAGTTGTCAGTATTTATTGTGTATTATCATCAGCCATGTTATGATCATCTGGTAAGCAGTGCTGATGGGCTGTTAGACAAGCTTGTTTGTGGGAGTTAAAAACAAGCACCCATTTTAAGTGACTAAAACAGAGTGGCTCACTGTCATGCAAGCACCTCTCAGGTTGTATCTTAGCAACTGGCCAGCCAAAACCAGACAATAAGCACATCTGAAAGCCTCTCCAGACTTACCTGAAGCTCTTGGGTCTAGAAATTGTGCTGAACTCCCTAAAAATAGGCACTGCTGCAAGAACTGTCCTACTTCAGTAGAAATAATAATATTCCAGCCCATGGTCTGGAGAACACAAGATCTATTTTAAGTTCTATCCCTGACTCGTTGTTCAACTAATTTTTGCCAAGGCCCACAAGGACCTGTGTGGGACGTTGGTGGCAGCTGGCTGATGTACTTCCAGTTTGGATCCAGGTGGAACCTGCTTTTTTGGATACCTCTTGCTCCAAGGGTTGTCCATACGACCCTGCTCACTGCCAGCTGGCCCTACCTCAGCTAGCTCTCATTGACTTACCTAAAGGACTGGACGTCTCTTCTGTGAGTGGTGTTAACATCATTGCGGGGACCTGCAATGCTTTCTTCACAAGCTCACTCACAGAAATTAAGTTTAGGACTGCTTCAGACAGAATTCTGTGCAGGACAATGTAGCCCTTCACTGAAAAGAGTAAATCAAATTAGAAATGTTCCTAAAAATTACCAGTAACATCAGACTAGGCTGAATTTCTTCAGTTATCTGTGGGAGAATAAGTTTCTATAAATAGACTGAAGCATTGGAATATTTTTGGTGAAGTTCAAAACAAAGCCAAATTGTCAAAAAAACCCAAAGCCTTTCAAAGCAGGAAAACTCTTTTAGTCCAAACATATGAGCATTTTCAGACACACTGTACTGGACAAAGCAAGATTGTGTGGGAATGCAGAGGGAAAGGCACTCGGCTCTGCTGAAGCAGTGGGCGCATGACCACATCCATTTGCGTAGCACTTAGTACTGACATTTTCTTGGGGCCCTTAGTGGCCTAAGCGAGAAACAAGCTCCAGGCAATTTTCTGTGCTTTCAAGGTTGTCATCCCATGGACTGTAGTATTTCACCCCTAAAGCTGGTGGCAGCTATACCTATTTCACACAAAGCTGAATAAGCAATAAATACTTTAAAGTCCAAACATTCATTAGAGACTCCTGATTCAAAATGTACTGAAACGTGAGTTTTTATGTGTTTCACAAGCCTGTTTGTGGCACAGATAATCTGCCACTTAGTGCCATGGCTATAAAGATAAAACATTAAAACAAAACCATGTTTACAACAGATTCCACTCTGCCAAGACAAACAGTGCTAAGTGCTGTCACTCGCTTCAGCATGTCTTCCACAGCGACTTACCGTCTTGTTTGCAGCACTTGTACTGCATGGAGAGTAGGAACCATCCTTATCTTTGAAAGAACAACTGCCCAAACAACCCCCTCGGGCAGTTGGGGGCCTCCTAGCACTTCTGTGGATGGCCAGGGCAGGGTGGGGAAGGCAGGAAGGGTAAAGGACAGGCCTTTGTCCATGTAATATATCTAATATCAGCTGGGCACCTCAGAAGTTGGACCTCGTGGCTTCTAAGGCTAGAGAGGGGCTGGGCACCTCCTCAAGGAGATGTCCCATGGGTAGCAACACTGCACAGCTATAAAGGCTGTGACAGCCACAAAAGCTGTTAAAAATCGGACGCTTGGCACTCCTCTTCAACACTGTCTGACTGTACCTCACTGAGGGACTGTGTAACTGTGAAGTGTCTTGAAAATACAGCAGTGTATTATTATTGACATAAGTAATGAATACTACTAGAAGTTCACAGTGCTGAGCTGATTTCTAAGCCATCTGGTGCAGGTTTCTAGCAGTGCTCTTGGGGGAGAAGTGGGGGAACTCTCCCTAAGCCCTTTGAAAGCTAGTGAAACTCCAGGCAAGATGAGCTGCCTTGGCTCAGCACAACAGCATCAGCCACACTCTCATCCAGGCAGGGATTAATCACATAGGCGAAGCAGGTAAATTGTTTAGCAGGAGGAAAGGTAAGGACAGTAATGGAGAAATGGGGAGTTGGTATTAATTAACCTCTAAACAACAGGTGGAAAATATGTCCAAACACAGAATACGCTTCAGACATAACAACTCTAAGTTTGCTCTAATTTAACACACTTTTTGCCCTTAATACTGAAACCTGCTGTGCGTGTGTCTGCTGTGAAAGGGGTAGGGGAGAGGAGTGCATAGCTCTGTCTCCATTCACCGCAGCTGCACTGAAAGTAATTTTTAAAGACCTAAAGTATGAGTCATCTATGTTCATAAAATTCATTAATCTGGATAACAGAATAATCCCTGTAGGAATATACAGATTATACTCACTAACAATCATTCAGAGATATTATTTGCCCGTTGTTAAATCCAAATTTCACTCTAAGACTGCTGTGAGACCATTATGAGAAAGATGTGTAAGATAACCTGATAAAAAGCCTGAAATACAGGTCAAATAATGCAAAGGAAAGAACCTAACAAGCTCCCTGGTCTTTTGCCCCCAAATTCTTAATGGGTGCTTGAAAAATTACTTTCACTGGGTTCATATTTCTCTGTATTTCCAAGGGAATTTGTACACCTTCATTTTATGTAGCACAAATTTGTCACTGATTGGCCCAAAAATTTATACAGAAAGCCTTACATCTCAACAATTTAGGAATTCAGCAATCAGTCAGTCAAGCATTCATCAGCCTCAGCTGGTATAAATTGTGGCATTATCTAAAGTTCATCTGTCTTTATTATTCCCTGCTACAAAGGAAACAAGAAATCTAAGTGTACCCATCCAGCAAACAGCAGCTTGGTCCTACAAAAGGGAAAGATAATTTATTGCAAAATCAACAAAGGGAAAAAAGGCTGAGCAGAGAAGCTGGATTGCATGGACAGGGAGAGAGCCTTTCATTTCAGCACCGCTCATTAGCATTATATAGAAAGCAGGGTCGCAGGATTTCAACACATTTGTCTCTTCTGGGTCTCATAACTCAACCAGCAACATAATTTCTGGTTAAATAGAGCTCTCACTTGTTTCTTCTTAAATAAGAGGACAAGTACCCAGGGTTTGGAGGTGCTGTCAGGTAGTTTGTTGGTAAGGCAGTAATTGCACAGATTCCAGGAAAAAATACACACAGTCTTCCTTCTGGTTTATCACTGAACTTTCATTCCTATGTGCCTAGCAGGGAATCGTGGCATAGCCAGCAATACTGGGCACTGCACACAGTATTATAACGAAGGAAATGTGAAATAAAATCAGCAATCAAAGCCGCCTCATGAATCTTGGTTTTCAGAGGGTTCATCCCACCACAAAAGCGTGGAGGAATTGTATTTTTTCCGTGGACTGTGTTTTATTTATCTAAATAGTGCTGCACTGCAATAATACACTGTGCTTTTGAGCTCCAGAGATTGAAGCCCTTAGAGAGATGGATTTATAATACAGGCCTCCACCCCAGGAGGATGAAAGAGTTGTGCAGCTCTGGGTTTCATTACCCTTTGGCCCCTCTGCTCAGGCTGTGGCCGTGGGGGACCAGAGAAGCAAAGCTATTCTGAGGAGGCAGTTTTAAGATGACGTCTCTATTTTGTCACACAGAAAGCTGCAGAGAGAGAATGATCTCGTCTTTCCCAAACCCTGGTGTGGGACCCACTTTCCAGAGGGGAACCATGCTCCCAGTGCCCCAGGCACAGGCCACGAAAGACAACCTGTAGGCACTGGAAACCACCACAAGCCAAGCAGCCAGGGTGGGCCAGTGGGTCAGGTTCACCCCATGAGGTGCCTCCAGCCAAATGACCTGCTGGGGCACAAGGGACATGGACATGTGAAATACAGCTGCACGCAGCTGTACACAGCTCAGTGCTTAGAGCTGAACTGACCTCTGTCCCCAACAGACTGAGCCACCCTGCGTAAAGCAAAGGAAACCTTGTTCCCCATCACCATTCAGAAACATGCACACAGCTAGTATTATAGCAATTCACTGATATAGTTTACCCTAATTTGTGTCATAACTGGAACAGGATCACAAAATATCCTTACTTTGTCAGCCAGGGAGGAGCTAAGAAATGCAGGTCAAAACGTGTGGTAATCAGAAGGATCAGGATGGTTTGGGTTCTCACCTCAACCTTGGCTTCTTCTGCCTCATTTCTGTGCCGCCTTATCGGTAGAGCTGTGTTTCAGACATTCATAAGTCGGTGAAAATAATTTTTGCCCACAGTACTGCAAAGTTTGGGTTATGCTTATTCATGTAGAGTTTCAAACTGCTCAGGGGAGAGAGGACCTGTAAACTAAACCAGCCACGTAACCCTTCCCAAACCACCAAACAGTAAGCACAAGGACAAAAATACATCAAAAGCTCCAATGCCAAAGAGCAATGCTTGGGGACTATCCTGAGGGTCTCAGCTGAAAAGTGACACTTGCCAATGGCTCCAGACAGGAACCCAGCTGGGAGCCCTCACCAGGTAACCCTTCCCAAGGGGCACAAAACAAAAAGCTTTGCAGCTTCTGAAAAATTAGAGAGAAAAACTGACAACCTCTCCTCCTAGCTCATGTCTTACTCCACAATTAGCAAGCAGCTCAGTTTTTTTTACCACTTACAAGCACGAAAGGGTTAAAACGAACCTTGCACAAACTTTGCTGCGAGCTGAGCTCAGCCTCCCTTCCCTCCTTGCCTGCAGCAGCGCCGGAGCACTCCCGATCCTCTCTGCTCGAACAGTTGGCTATCGCTGCCAAGGGAGGGGACTGGCTGTTTCCATCCAAGCAGTGAAGCTCCTGAAGAGAAGGCTCCTTGCCCCCTCCTCCTATTGCCTGCGAAGGAAGGGCATCAGCAGTGATGCTGTTCAGTTCGACTGTCAGATGACATCTCAGGACCGGGAGTAAGAGCCATCCCTGTCAGCAAACCATGTGAATTCAAGAGAGAGGAGAAGAAAGTGCACTTGGCATGTCTGTTGCTGAAAAGACAATATCCTGACTCCAGCAATAAGACAGCAAATTTTTTTTCTGCACAAATCCCACTGCCTGGGAGGAGATGTTCCTAGATAAATCACCAGCAAGCTCATGGTCTGAACCAGCTGCTCTAGTGCCTAGTCCCAACACCCCTGCCTGCTCTGAAAGGTAACTATGCTTTATTCTGTTCTCTTCCTATGCACGACCACAGCTGAGACACTGACATCCTATCTTGCACTTCAGCATGAGAACAAAAAAATACTGTGTGCCACTGAAAGAAGAGACACCCCCCCTTTCCTCTCCCTCAGATCTGCCTGGGAGAAAATGCCAGCCATGGAAGGAATTGATACTTTAATGCTTTGTTTGCATTTCTTTAATGCTGATTTTTTCCTCTAAAGAGAAAACCTAGACAGAATACACCCGGTACTGTCTGTGTTCAAAACCAAACCTTTCTGCGCTTGCCAGCCAGTTCAGTGCAGTTTAACAGCCTTGGAGAAGCTACACAAGTAATTGTTCTGTTTTGTCCCCCTTACCTCTTTATAGTAGTTAGAGTATCGGGTGGAAAAGCAAAAGAGAACTCAGAAAAGTTATTTGCGCTTTCAGAGATGCCTTGCTGGCAAGTGGCACTTAAACCGAATAGAGCAGTAAAAGGAAGCCA
This sequence comes from Pterocles gutturalis, assembly GCF_000699245.1. Taxonomy (NCBI): domain Eukaryota; kingdom Metazoa; phylum Chordata; class Aves; order Pterocliformes; family Pteroclidae; genus Pterocles; species Pterocles gutturalis. The sequence continues at coordinate 9,281 of NW_010101664.1, forward strand.
GTAGGCAAGACAAGACTTTTACTGCTGTTGCAGGATCAATTTGTACTGTCTGGCTGCCCTGTTTCAGGGGCTTTCTTTCTCTCTGCTCTTCTGTGACCTACAAAGGTGCAGAATAGGGCTATGCGGGCTCCCCAAACCTGAAGCTCCCCAAACCCTGATAGCTGCAGTGGGAGGATGATAATTTCAGTGCACATGAAGTTTTGGCTCGTGAATTACCGGTCTCAGTGACACACTCTGAGAAGAAACCTTTCTGTTGCTTTGTATGAGGCTTCTATTTTAATTACTGATTTTTATGAAATTTAATGTCTAGGGTTTGCTTTGTTTGTTTTTTTTTAATCCTTGCTTAAAAACCACCACAAACTGATTAAAAAAAAAGTGTTTGCTTGGAATCAATCTGTACCCATTGAGCATCAGTGAACACGAATGGTGTTTGGCATGGCTCAAAAATGGGAATATTGTCCAGCTAGAGAAGATGACTAAGCCTTCATCAACAACTTAGATTGCAGGGAATGTGGGCTCTAGTTACACTGCTCTGCTCTATAGCAAACTTCTACTTAATATCTCTGTTCATGGACCTGAGGGCTTCTCAGAGTAACCAGGGATGTTTTGCCTCCTGTAATACAAAGTTATAATGCTGTCCTGCTTTATACACAGCTTTTTTCAGAATCTCTGTGTGCCGCTTATTTTCACACGACCTTGGTGTCTACAGTCTTCAAGCTACTATTCCTTAAAGGGGAGTGTACAGAGCTAAATCTACTAATATCCAAAAAGATGTGCTCAATGAGATAATCAGTAATTGAAAAGCAAAAATCTTTGGAGTTGCCTGGAGCTACTGAATGATTTCTGGAAAAGATGTAGTTAATTTCACAGCTTTCAATATTCTGAATAGTTGAATGCTCCTGACAATCCTATCATTGAGACTTAAAAAAAAAAAAAAAAAAAGGAGCTATGCCAACGCCCCATTGCTAATACTTTTTACTATTAATCTGCTCCTTTTAGCAATAAATGCCCAGCTGAGCTTTGTTAATTCAACATCTTGGTTTGTAGCTAATTATTGAACTACAGGCTAACATCTTTAGCATTCTGCAGTCCAATTTTATGAAGTATGTAAAGCCATTAGGTGCTCTGCTCCTTAAGGAAAGAAAGTAGCTCTGGCTTTTGCTCTCAGTAAGATGGCAGATGAGATGGGCAAAGACATTGCTCTGGACTTTAACTCACCCAGGTGTCAGATTGCAGACTGATTGCATTTAATTATCAACAGAGAAATCAGGTTGTAAGAACAGAGGTTTAATATGGCCAGTAATCTTCACACCCTCTATTTCCCACCTGCTTTGTAACATAAGAATATTCTTTATGGGGGAAGAATTTCCATTTACAGGTCCGAAGTGTGAAAACCACAGTCATTGCCCTGTAATTGAGAACAGAAGCGCCTGGCTGCAACACAACCTTCACTTCCATGTCCCATGCTTCTGCATCAGCACCAAACGTGCTGCCAGAATAACTGGCTCCAAAGGGGTTGGGTCAGCCCCTGGAAAAATACCAAGAAGCCCTTTCCTACCATATTTGCCTACACCCTTCTACACTATACCTCCCAGCACAGAATCCACTACATACAAAGGGGCTGCAGAAGGCACATCCCCAGGCAATTTTTTCAGTCCACAATTTGGCCCAGCTTAGCCAGCCTATTATTAAGCAGGATCTAGCCCAATATTCCCTAAACTGGACCACTCCTATCGCAAATTCTTTGATACTGAAGAAGGTATTGCAGGAGCTGGGAGGTGAAGTGTAGGTAATCCCCAGCGTCCCTTCTCCAAAAACTCAACACACCAGATGTTTCCCCATCACGTGAGACAAAGTAGGTCTGTCGTGATTGTAATGAAAGCCTGAATATCAGCTCCTCACTGACTCAGGCCTCCAGATTTCAACAACCTCCTTCTGAAGAACAGCAAGGTGTTGTTCCCCTTGGTGCATGGGGAGAACATAACCAAACACTGTCAATAAACCAGCTACATTTTATAAACTGAAGGCTCATGGAAGTCAAAATGTTTTGCAGCAGTATGTCTTTTAGGTGAAATCTTTTATCTAAAAGCATCAGAGCTTTTATCATTTTGACCTAATGTTTCATTTTAATCTGGCTACCATAGTATATTACCATAGTAATATGACTGCATTGCCATCTCATGTAGGTGTATATGTAGTGAACATTATAAATGACTGCATCACTTTCAGTGTTATCATTTCTGCTTCAGCTAAAACCAAAATTCTGGTCTTATCAAAGCACAACATGATGCTTTTAGATGCACCATTTACAGTGAAATTTTGGCATTTACATTTTCTGTTTCCATCTGGAAGGACTGAAAATGCTAAAATGTTAAGATTCCCCTCATTTCTAGTAAGTTCTGCTCCCAGGAGGTGAGTGAAGCACCATATCCTGCAGCAGAGCTGCCCCAGTGGGACAGGTAGGTCTCTGGACACCTGTGAGGTTCATCCTGCCTCAGGAGCAGAGGGTCTTGATAAACAATAAACAAGAGACACATGGTGGAAGACACTGTCTGGATTCGTATCTTCCCTTCCTCTGTGACATCGAATTCCACAGACCGTGGGGTGTTCACTTACCCATAAGTAGTGAGTGTTACCAGAGGAAACTTTAACGATTAGATTTGCATGGTCTTCCTCTAAATACTCAGTGCTTCTCCTAATTGCAAGGTGTCTCACAGGAGCGTGACAAGGGTTTTCTTACCTGTTCGTTCTAAAGATACCCCATACAGGCTAGGCTATTTTGGTATCTGGTTTCATTTCTCTCTCTCTTTTTTTTCCTTTTAGGAGGTGGACTTTTTAACTGTTCCTAATGAGAAACTCAAAACTCCATACTCTTTAAGCAAGTATCAATAGAAGAGATCCCCCAGCAGTCAGGCAAAGCAGAAAACCACCTTCCCCAGCTCATACAAGAATAAACCACCTGCTGTGGGAGAAGCTGGCAGAAAGCTGACTCTGTTTGGGAAACAACACTTGCAAAGACCAAAGCTGTGCAAACCTTTGCAGCTCAGTTTGAGAGAAGGATCAAAGCTTTTCACCTACCAAAGGAGGTGGCCTACCGAAAGAAGCACCAAAGCATTTTCAGGACAAAATAAAAGCCAGATGGCCACGTAAAACAAGTCTAATGCTTCTTATCATTGTAACAGCAACTCGCAAAATGATCTGCAAAGGCTTGCTGCATGCAGTCTGCTTAACTGTGTGAACCAGCAGTCTCGAGACCAAGGGGATGGAGCATTTCTTGTTTAAGTCATTGTGCCATCTGTCCTAAGTTTCCTCTTTTGATCTCCTTTGTGAGTCTGGTGAGGGAGACAGGAACTCTGAAGGTAAAGAGAGAAAATGGACCAAAGCTGACAGACAGCAATGACTGAGATTTATTTCAAATTCCGTGGAAACCTGACTGGCCGCGTCCACTTTCCAACTCTGGCTACAGAAGTAGACACAACGGCGGATAAATATTCTGGCCTCTACGTGTACGTGGGATTGTTCCTAACGCTTCTGGCTATCCTTCTTATATTGCTTTTCTCCATGCTTTTGCGCTTGAAGCATGTTATTTCCCCACTCACCACATCTCCAGAGAGCACTGAGAACATCCAGCAGTTCACAGATGTGGAAATGCACAGCAGGATTCCTACCACTTAGAGACCCCAAGCAAAGAGGGCTCTGTGCTTGTTAAACGTGTTTTCTTCAGCAAAATGGTGCTGGAAAGAATCTCTGCCTGCCTATTGAGCCCTACAATGTATTGCACAACCATCAACAGCAGCACAAAGCATCTGGAGAATGTCACCCAACTCAGATGGACCGGCTGGGACCCACTGGCTGTCGACACTACAGGCAACACGTGTGCAACACCCTCAATAAAATTTACATTACAGAAACCTACTGCTGTCAGGAAAGACCCATCTCCCTCTGAATGCCCTTGCAGAAAATGGTAAAAGACACAATAATGACAGCCAAAAACTCAGAGACACATACCAGAATGTGTCCTGGAGTCTGTATTTGCTGACCTATCTCTCTGCTCTTAAATTCCTTGCTTGTGAAGAGATGAATCAACAAAGTTAAGTGGTGTAAGCACAAAGAGCCCACAGGGCACATGCAGAAATTATCAGTGGTTTGGAAATTCTCAGGCATTTCTCCCATTCAAGAAGGAAAACCTTAAACTGCTTTTTTTCCACTTGAATTGTAGATGTACACAATGGAGTTTCAGAAGTATACAAATGTTTCATCACCTGCTGGAGCTATTGGTTTCTGACATTAAAAACCATACAGTGAATAGTCGCATTCCAGATATCAGAAAGAGAAACTTTTAAAAGAGGAAAGAAAATAAAGATAAGATTTAACAAAGGTTGAAAATAAAAAGAAAGCATAAAAAAGCAGCAGGAGAGAAAAAAATGTTAAAAGACACTCAACTTCTCTTTCTTTGTTCTCCATTACATTAACTGAGCTGAATACAAATGCGTTCATGCGTTTCAGCCTGCCCAGTATCACTCAGTCACTAAAACGCAGTGTAAAGTTTGTGAGTCAAATGGACATTGTTCTCCTAACAGACTTAAATTCTTAATAACGTTTCCTCTCACATCCATGTTGGGTTTTCTTTCTCAAAAGACAGACCAGTTCTTCCAAAGCTTTTTCATTTGTTTTCCTCCACAGAAAGCTGAAGAAATGCCTGGGCCTGGCACTGCAATAATGAATAGTGTTAACATCTTTGGACAGAGACTAGTAGGGAACAATGCAGATGGAAAGTAAACTCGCTGAGCACCAAAAGATAGGACTAGATTCAGACACCCTGGCAGATCATTTGGAACAGCAAGGAAAAAAATGTTTACTTAAATTTATGAAACAACAATCTGACCCAATCCTCTTATCTATGAGCAGAGTATAGAGATAGACTTTGCTTCTGTGGATGGGAAAGATGGAATCAAATATGGCATATCACTTCTGGGAGAGCCTCTGCCTCTTACACAAAAATCTTGAGATTGTTTCAGCTACATATCTAAAGGGCACAAATTTTACCCAGCTTATCTTCTTTATTACAGTCTAATTCTAATTTAGCAATAAAATCCCCTGGTGCTTTCTACATTTTTATACACTTATTTGCCAATTCTCTCTCTAAGGGCTTGGAAAGTATAAACTCCCCACACAGAAACAGTGCTAAAATTAGAGAAGATGCTGACTCCATGAACTTGTGATAGTAACAAGAAACTGTTTCTCTAAGGCTCTGTGTACAACAGGTTTTTAATTTACATTTAAAGGTCTGCATGAGTGAGCTGTTTGGACTAGGAATACGGCTTTTACAGCTGATTGTGTGTGTTGGGGGAGCAGAATGACAAGTCATGTCCATACTGGATACGGTTGGTCCATGGGCAGGACTAGTGTTTTTCTCACTGATGTGTTTAGTACAAAACTATTTAAAAATTGCTTGTTTATATTGAATACCACCTATTATACTCCATTAACCCCCACATAAACAGGTTTAATCTGTGAAATAGCACAGTGCCTGTGTAAGGGAATACAGCAAACAATACGCTCTCAGCGCTGCCTCCCCATGCCATGCTTGGCTGTGTTCACCTGGAAAAGAAGGCAGGAGGCAGGTTGTCCTCAAGCTTTCTGCCATGGGGACAACACACAGAGATCACCAGGCAGGATGGTGGCTTCACACCCCATCTAAAGATTGTCTGCTCCAGGAGTGCTCCTCTCAGTACTGCACAAAAGCCCAAATTCTGTGTGATGATTTGGGTGTTAATCCAACTAAGACGGACAGCTACCGAGTTAGTCAATGACATTTAAATTTAACAAAAATCCATGCAGATCAAGTTGGCTTGGTACGTGTCATTCATTTAGCCATCATGAGGCAGACTAGGCCAGGCTCAACACCTGGCTTGCCCTGTAAAGCTTCTCAATTTTCTTCATGTGCCATTCAAAAGCTACAACTTAATTAGAACATACAACTTCTAACATACTAAATCAGCAACTAAACCACATTAGCTTTCCAGCACAACTATCTGTGAAAGAGCCTTATTTCCAAGAAGCTACAGGACAGAATCAAACATTGACATAAAATATCAGACCTACTAATAGAAAATGACAGTATCAGAATCTGAGTTGGGTCCCAAATTCTGATCGCTCTGATTTCAGCTGAAAAGCCTCCCAGAGGTAGGTGTCAAAGCTGCATTTCTTTCCTTCATACTAAAGAATATTCATTCAGAAGAGTCTCACAGCCCTTTAAAACTTAGTAAATATCCTGTAAATAAAAGAGCAATCACTTTATATATCATTACATTATATCACATTATATCTCTGGGCAGATTGTGTATTTCTATATAATACTGCTAAGGAAGGCAGCCCTATCTTTTAACACAAAAATTATAAGTTTTCCTTTCTAAAGCTCCATTTCACACAAAGCATCTGTCCCACTTGATACATCTACAGTCCCAGAGGCAATTAGAGTGCTTCACTTGTCTGTACAATGCCAGCAAATTTTAAAGCCTTTCCTGTTGAGAAACAGAATAATGCCTTTTCCCCCTTTTCATTCTCATTTGTAACGTCCAAGACCTGATGTCTCTGAGAAAAGAGACTGTTGGGATATGTTGACCTTTACTTGCTGAGTGGGCTTTAGTGGACTTTGGCATTCTTTGGCTATAAGGAGTGGTTATTGGAACTTTTGCATGGAATTGCTGGATCCCGAAGAGCTGCAAGTGTCACATCCATACTCTTCCTCTCCAGCAGTGTGTTTCCTTCCCACTTGTCCATATGCTACAGAAAATTAGGGGTTTTTACAAAAATAAAGAGACATACTACTATCAATAGTGAGTCATTGACTGCTCTGTACTATTCCCACGTGTGGATCCAAGAGACCAGATCAGATGCAGAAATAGGCTCAAGCGGTGACACTCATTTCAAATTAATTGTTGGTCTCAGAGGGCATCTGTGTAAGTATTACTTGAACCAGGACAGTTTCCTCCCATCCTAGACATTGCAAACATATATGACAATTTAGTAAATTCATCACCTCCTCCACTCCCTACCTGCGGGGGAAGACAGCCACCCGTTGTTCTGAAGAAAAACGACTACACATTGCTGTTCCTTATGGGCAAGACTGTGAGGTCAGAGCAAGCCTACAGTCATCAGAAAACCACCACCGCCCCCAAATCTCCCAGGGTATTTAGTCTACAAGGTGTCAGGACCTGATTATGGTGTCACTCTCCAAACCATATATATTCTACAGTGTTTATGCTTGAGTAATCTCATCCACATGATTTCCATCCACCTCCATGAATTTTCTGCATTAACAAATCCTTAAAATATTGAGCAGAAGCGGTTGATATGTAGAATACATTCCTTCTCTGTGTCAGAACATACAAACATGAAGATACATTTTTATATTCTCACAGGGCTGCAGAGAATAACATAATTTTGCAAACAGCGTAACTCAGCAGAGGATCAACCTTGAGCTCCCTGAAGGACCTTTTTTTATTTTACTTGAAAAAGAAATAAAAGACATTTGAAACACAAAAATTACGTGAAGTCACACATCCATTGAACTGTCAGTATTCATGAAAACTTACTTGCATGCCTTGTCTTCACTGGGAAAAGAAATATGTCCTTACCCTGCAGTCACTAATGTGGTAACTACACATGATAGACAGCTACAGCTTTAAAGCAGGGCAGCAGATAAGGAAAGATGCAGACAACTCCTCCCACTACTTACCCTCTGCTGAACAGTAAATGCTACAAGTCAATTTATTTCCTACAGATTAGGTAGCAAATTAGGTGAGATTGTGGAATGATTGTATTTTTTTGTCAAAGGTGGATTTTTTAAGGCTATCTAAGCCTGTATTATTAGCTTGAAAGAAGGAAAGTTTACAAGGAAGATCTCCCCTTTACTCCTCATGCCTTTAGCAACCCTAATTCAAACTAATAGCAGTCAATGTGCAGCACTTTTTATAATGTTACTCCATAATCTTTAGGTTACTAGGAACCTGTCCAAATAGCTGTGGCATGACTAGCGCATAATGCCCCAGGAAGCTCACATTTGGGCCAGCGTGAGTTTACTGCAATACACTCACTGGCAGACCTTACAGCTTGTCACAACAATCAAACCAACGTGGGTTTGCTGTTGTTCACAATTTTTTCATGCTTCCACAGCTTGTAAAAGCTCTGAACAGCTCTTTTGGCACTGACTCTGTCAGCATGTGGAGTCCAGGTGATAACACCACACTGGTTTGCATTTACTTCATGTTGGCACCTAGTGGGGAAGAAATGTGACTTGCTGCGGTTGAATGCATCCAACAAAACAGAGAGAGGAAAGAGAGGAACATTCTGAATGCGCTTGGTTTTGGCTAATGTTGTGCTATGTTACACACTGAATTTCAAAGCTGTTTATTGTTACGGAGCATAACCAACACTGAAAGGGACAGCTGACAGATAACTACAGCACGGCAACGTTCTCCATATGCACATCTGCAAGCTACTCAGGAAGAAAGAAATCACTGGGACAAGAATGCTCAGCCTGCTTTTCCTTTGACTTTTGCTTGTACCTATCAATCAATTCACTACCAACACACCATCCCTCTCTGTCCTGCTTACCTCCACGCTCACACTGCTCAGCACCAGCTTAGCCGGCATGAGGCTGAATAATAATATGCTGCAAAGCAATTTGGGAAAGATACGCTGACAGACTGAGTATATACTTAGCCTGGGTGAGATTCTGTTCTATTTCTACTTTTCCAATGAATTTTGCATCACTTAGAATTCTTTAAAAAAATCTCCAAATGGATACTGCTTTAATGGAAATACAGCATCTTCATTGCCTGTGCTGGACAACAGCAATAACAAAGAGATTAGAAAGAGCTTATCATGCTTTGAGGTAGTGGGATGGACCAGATGCCACCTTGAAGGCCTTTCTTTGAAAAGCTGCCTTCCATATCCATGAGCAAGTCACAGTTCAGGCATAATGCTTGTAGATAACACCTTTACATTTGGTATCACTCCTGACACTTAAAGGCTCGAATAAGCCTTTACATTTTATGAATACTCTGATTAGTTCATCATCATTGCCTTTTTTTTTTTTCTCCTGCTGAGGCAACTTGAGATCACAGGAATTACTCACACCTCAAGAGCAGGGGACAGAGTAAGATACTTAAAACTTTAGGTCAGAGTGTTCAGTTTATGCAGGCACACAAGTATCCACGACACAGAGAATAGTAATCCATACAACAGGCATGCGAGGCAAAGGAAGGTCTGTTGTGGGTAGATGTGTGACTGTAGCTTTTCTCCTACAGTGTGTTTTACCCATGATCCAGCTCTGAATCCAAGTACAGGGAGAAGAGCCACACAGTAAATCACAGGAATGAATCACAGCAGAGTGCTAAGGATGTTCGTATAAAGTAAAAAAGACAAATCTGGAGACCAGCTGCACATCAGACAAAAAGGTAAAGAAAAGCAGGACCTATAGGAGGACCAAATCAGAGTTTTCTCAGTGCAAGCTTGGTACTGAACTTCAGAACAGCTGGGTACTTGCCTACAACAGTAAATATCCTATGGGAAAGAGGAGACGAAGAAGGAACTAATTTAATTCATAAAGTTCAAAACTCAACAACTTAACAAGAACTGATTATTATAGCTTTGTTTTCTACAATAACAAATAACAGCTCCCCATAAATTGAACAGTTCCAAGAAAAGGTAAAATGGAATTAAAATACGATGTTGTTGTTTCCGAGGGACTTAGATTGAAGGAAAGGTGCTGTCCATCTGCTTGAACTGTCACGTGCAATGACAATGTCAGTAACCCATTTAATTGTGAGAAGTTTATGCTATACTAGCATCACTCACAGAGCCATTACCTTCTCAAAGAAATCAGATGCTGCTCTGTCAGTCTCAGAGGCAAAGACATTGGCAGAACCAATTGCTCTCTTACTGGTAGAGCTGATCTTTTTGGTTCAGTGCTTGGATTTTAACACCTGACACATCATTCACCACAATTAATTACACAAACCTTCATATGTCTCCTCTACAGGGATAAAACAGACTCAGATCAGATGGGAATGGATGGTGTGATCACATAGGTCAGTCATTTCTTATTTCTTACTTTTTAGGGCAATGTGACCACTCTCACAGCAGGCAATAGACTCTGAGAAACCAGCAATAGCCACACCAAATGAGAGAGTCAATGCTGCACTGCCAGCCAAATCTTCGGAATGCAGACAGACTATGAGACTATTTTTTATAAGTATAACCTGCTTTGGAAAAGCCACTTTCAACAAGAAGTTCCTTGCATTGAGGTCAGGTACAGCAAATGCAGCTGAGCTCTACCCACTTTGTCTCTGTGCATGTTCTATGTGCTTCTCCTTCCATTTACCTTTGCATATCACTGTGGCAACCACTTAAGAAGGAACACAGGAAACAGATAGCAAGAAATTATCTAAATAAAATCTTTACATTCTTAAATTTGCATTCTCTCTGCATGTAATTTAAGGGTAAAATGAGGAGAAACCAACCAGCTTTCCCTGGACTGTTATCACATGGTTTGACATCAGCGTCATTGAGGCAGGAAGACCTGTGGGTTGCTAGGTTTTGTCTGTTTTCTGGAGATTTTGTCTTTGTGGGTGTATAAATTCTCTCTATTATTTCCTTCAAGGAAAGGCAAACACAGTAAACAAACGTCTCCATGGCCAGAAAGCAGTGAGAGCTGTTGTCTGTCTCTCAGGTGATTAGATACAGCTATATTGGGTTTTCACTTCCCAAGATATCATCTTTCAGCAGTAATCATTATTTGTTTTGGTTTTTTTAGTATACCAATCTGTAAATAAATGCAACATGCAGTCCTCCTCTTGGGAAGGCTGTTTATTCTTTCTTGTAAGTGAGTCTGAAAGATCTTTCATGCAGTGTTTAAAGTATGTGAGACCATTCCATTGAATGAAAATAAGAGTTTGGCCTCAATTTCACCAGGCAGCTGGGAAAGGCATGTTTTAGGCAATTTCAATGTTAAACACTCCCTCTTTATTTAATACTGCGGTTTTAAAACTCATAATAGAACATCAGCCAAAATAAACTAATGCCTAGCGATATGTGTATGTGTGGTTATCTCATCCCCGAGTGACCGGAGCCTATTCTTTGTCATTCTCATCTACAACCATCCTCTGTTGTGATGAAAAAGCCTTGCAGCTCTTCTCTCTGCTGACTTTTTTGCCATTCTGCAGTGTTTTGAACAATCCTCAGTAGAGCTTTGAAGCTTAATGAACTCTCTCAGGTTTGCAGAAATCCAATCTAATTGATGTTGGACTGGGAACGAGGAAATCAGAGGTTTTTCCCTTTTCAATCACAGACAACCCATTTCATGATATAAAATGCCTGGTGACAGAAAGCACAACACACAAAGCTAACTGTGTGCCTGAGTAGTCTGCGTACCCACACGAGTCTGGAGTGTCTCAGAACTTCTTAGGAGTGTAGCAGAACTTGTTTTCAGCCACTTTCTCCCCAAATCTCTTTAATCCAACATTATTCCTTCAGTATATGTCAATAAATCTATCAACTCTAAATTATCAGTAACGTTTTTAGGCATAGATCAGTTGTATTTAGTAAGAGCCTAGATGAAGGATGAGTTTATACACACTACTTCACATTCCCTCTTTGTCTCCCAGAGTAGTCCTTCATCTTTTTCTGATTTTTCTTCTGTGGTAAGTGGCTGGCACAGGCTCTCTCTGGCTTTCTTTATCTATTGAGAGATGTACGATAATTAGAGTTCCTTAAGATTTTTAGCATTTCTAAAGGGAATTAGTTCTTTACAGAAGAAGGGTTTTCTTCATTGTGGGATTCATACCATAATTAGACAAAATGATGGGCTGAGTCCCAGTGGAAAAAATGCACTGCAATTGGTGTTCATTTTTGTTATATAAACCCATTGAGATCATGCTGCTTCCTCCTATTGCAGCCACTTCTGAAGCGCAGTGTTCAATTTAAAACTGATGTATCATTATTATTTAGGACCCACAAGTATTCTTAAGACTTGATCCAAAAAGTCTGATGTGAACCTTCTTCCTCTGAGAAAAATATAATGTCCCAAAGTATTTGCATTGCCTCGTCTCAGAAGCAACAGACTGCAGCCAGACATGCTTTGCCCCATGTTCCTTGTCTGGGTATTTTTGAACTCAACTCAGAAAAGAAACACTTGGCATGGCACAAATCATATCTATATGTCAAAGTAAGACGCACAAAAGAATTTCTTCCAGCTACACAGTACATAGGCTAGAAAAGAGCCGATTATAGTCATAGAACAGAGGTACCAATCAAAGACAGATCGCATTGAGTACAAGCAACATGTGGCCAGACTTTGTGGAAAATAAATAAAAATATTTAAACAGGATTATTGCATCTAAAAAATCATTAATGAGGATGGGTGTTATTAAGAATTAACCAAATATTTGTAATTAGTTTTTAGATTAAAAATACCAGTCTCACAAATTTTTCCTATTACCTAGATGATTTCAGAAATCCAGAATGCTCACAATTAAGTCAAGCAGTTAAATTAATCTCAACCACAAATGTATTTTTATGGAGGAACAAAACAGCACTGTGTGTATATGCAGTTCTTCTAGCTAATTAGCACCTTGGGGTAGGTTGTTCATAAACAGAAAACAGTAAGGGATCTGCAATATATCCCAGCAGTACCTTGTGCAATACCAGTCTCAGAATCAACAGAGATTTCCCTTGAATCCTCACCAAGTCACTGCCTCACTAAGTAAAAAATTAAATTCCACATTCAGAGAAACCAAAGGGAATTATTTTGCCTACCATGACAGAAATCTGAGGCCCTGGAGGGAAATAGGACAGTCTGCTTCAGAAGATGTTTCCTTTTGATTTTAGACATAAATAATTTATTCAATATTAAAGCTCATTACATTCAGAAAAATTAACTTATTTTACTAGTTATGACAGAAGTGTCATCGTATCAACTGTGGGTGCTGCCAGGCAATTATGTCCCTTTAATAAGGGACAGAAAAGGAACATTACTTGCTTCATGGCAAAGACACTGGGCTCTATACTATGGTTGCCCAGCAGCCTGCAAGCGTCCTCAGTCCAATTTCTGACAGCCAGCTGAACATATCTCCACTGAAAGCCAGAGCCACTACCAAAAGACTTAGAAATGGACCATGCTGTGAAGTATGAAGAATTTTCTCAGCCTTTGTAGTTCTACCTCCCAAGGAAGGCAGAGGAAAGCTGACCTGTCTGTACATCTGCCAAGTATGTTTTACCTCACTTTTGGATTGATGAAAGACCTCAGTCTACCCTCAGCTGTCAGCCCAATCTGTGATTCACTTAAAAATCAGACAAACCAAAAGCAAGGCCCTTCGCTTGGATTGATGAAATACCTGTCTACCCTCAGCTGTCAGCCCAATCTGTGATTCACTTAAAAATCAGACAAACCAAAAGCAAGGCCCTTCGCTTGGATTGATTTCTTTAACTATGAATCACCATTTTAATATGGCACAGTGACAAGAACAGTGCTTTGCAGTGTTTCACTAACAGGAAACACTGATACACAAAGCCTTACGTAAAGAACAGTCACATTTAGTATCTGAACATCTCTTATTTCACCAGGGAAAGGCAGTGTCACTGTAGATGGAAGTACAGGTGGCCATGCATAAGTATGCTACAGGGTGAGGTGAACAGGACTATTGTCAGCTCAGCAAAGCTTTCTCTAGGGACAAGATAATGTAAACCAGTCTTGTTTTGACATTAGCACATGTAGCAGCAATGACTCTCCCAAATGTAACACTGAGTTCTGTTTTAGATCTAAGTCAGTTAAATTACACCTGGGATGAATCTGGTCCAATATTTGAGTGAGTTCTAGGAAGATTATTTATTTTAAACAGATGAATGTTATCCTGAGTTATGATCCAAGAAACCCTGAGAGAAGATTCACCATTATATGTTGATACCTAAATAAGACAATATATTTTAAAAGTGCACAGGTGCACACACTCAGAACAGTTTTCCAGTTGTAAAGATGGCTATATATAGCTCTCTTACGCATCTCTCTGCCTACATCCTTAGAACATTAAAAAATAAAAGCCACAATTCTTTATCTTCACATCTTTGTGAAATTCACAGCATAATATTAACCTTCTGGTTTGCCTCTGCATAAAATATCTCGAGCATTTCTGGTGGTAAAGAGACTACAAACAGGAAATGCATGGAAACAAAGATGTTTCTGGTATTGATTCTTCTCAGCATGATTCACTGCTACATAAACATGGAAACAAAATAATGGTGGCCCAGACAGAGCTGTTAAAGAATCTCCAAGTTGAGCTCAGTGGTTTTGGCAAGTATCTAGAGGCTACTTTGGCCCCTAATGTCTAATGGAAACTAGACTGCTGTAAATAATAAGCTATCATCTTATTGGTACAAACAAAAAGGAGAGATAAATGAATCACAACTCTGCCACTGCTATTACCACCCCAGCTGCTGTTGCAAAGGCTCGGGACTGATGCAGAGGGTACAGTTCCTCTGAACAAGACTCACTGGAAACAGGCAGGCTCAGTGCATTAAACATCATTCGATCTTTCAGGCCTTGTGCACGTCTGCATTGGCTCTGTTAATCAGCTGTGAAGTGAATCTCATACACTTTGACTATTTCACTTTGAGAACCAGCTTGAGAAGAAAAAACAGGCATTGTAAATATAACAATGCTAATACTATGCTAAAAAGAGAGCAAAAAGGAGCCTGCACGCTTGATGCCTTTTGATCGCCTCTACGCAGCATATGCGGGCAGCCCTCTGCTGGTATGAACGCCACCGATCACGTGTGCCGAGCACCCATGCTCTTCTGTTTTCTTTTCAGGCAGAATTAGAGCAGCTTTTCATTAATGGTAGGGTATATTTAGCTAGTCTACATACTTACAAAATCCATTTACTTAACCCGTGGACTGACTTAGGTGTCCTGAAGACTTCTGAAGAGCAATTCAAAACGCCTGCATAAACTACTGCTGCCGAGAGCCAGCTATTGCAAAATAGGCAAATGGGCAGAGGTGAAATTTAGACTGGGTTCACAGGAAACCTCCTTGCCTATTTTTATGCTGCACAGCAAGGAGATATTTGTATGTACTTGAATAGTTGGGACTGGCTGGGAAAAGGGAGGAACTCTGCTCACTTGGAGCTCCCTCCTAAAGATCTAAAACTGTTGGTTTACTTGAGCATAATATTCTAACTTCCTTCAAAAATGCATATCAAAAAGAATAATTAAAACATGAAGTCTATCTCAGTGCTTGTAAAAATGTACACAAGATCACCTCAAGATTTGATTACATGTGCACCAGCACAAGCTGCCTTCAGGAAGCAAAGCTCAATTGATTCTAGGGAGTCTGATCTGCCTGAATTAAAATGAATTTTT
>NW_010101665.1:0-10150 GCF_000699245.1 Pterocles gutturalis
AGCGGGCAGGGACAGCCGGGCTGCGAGGAGACAGCTCCGGCCCCGCCACCTACGCCCGTTCTCTCGCTCCTGCCGTCTGTTTTTCCCTCCCTTCGCCCCCCCCGCTCTTGCTCATCTCCCGCCGCCGTCCGCTGACCCTCATCTCCTCGCTCAGCGGCTGAGGGGAAGCGGCGAGGGCAGCGGGCGGCGGCCTGGGGCGGGGTGTGGGGCTGGGAGAAGCCCAGCCAACCTCAGCGTGTCAGAAGCACTCCTCGTTATCGCCCCATCTTTTTTAAAACTCCTAGTAAATGCTGTCTGCTAACCTGTTGTTGTGGACTTGTGATGTGGAGGCAGGTACTGGGAGGGGTAACGATGTACCTGTTGACAGCAGGTGCGACACAAGGGTGAGCGCTCTGCCGTGGAGCTGCACGTAAAGAGTGCCTAAGATGCTTTCAAAAGTTATAATGGAGTTCTGGCCTTCTCTTTCAAAGTAAAAGAATTCTGCAAGAACGTTTTGAGGGTTTTGGGTGCCGCTTGAGTGGGAGCAGAGAGGGATTGGAAGGTGACAATAATGACATGCGTGCTGAAACCCTAGGAGAAGAAATAAACAATTAAAAACTTACCAAACAGCAACCCAAAAGGTGGGTTTAGCGAGTTGTGGCGTGCACAGAAAATAGAAGTGGGTAAGATCCATGCACCCAAATAAATGAGGTGTTCTGTTGAGCAGGAGAGATGTTTTCATTAAACTGGAGGATAAATCCTTAATGCTGCTTTACTCCATGCTGTTTCTTTGCTGTATACAAGTTATAAGTTTTTTGTTTGGGAATTTAGCTTTAGAATTCATGCCACAGAGATCAGCCGTGCAATTGATCAGCAGAAAATGTCGTGGCATATGCTGAACAGGTATATATAGGTGCTGAACAAAGGCATTGTCATCATGCAGAAGTCAAGGACATGGTTGCAAGGATGCTTTTAAAGTTTAGCACAAACTTAGGCCCCTTTTAAATGCCTTGATGATGAGATTCCCTGTGTGGTTTTTGGGTAAGGGTAGGAGAAGGAAATTAGACATTCAAGTGTGAGAGAGATCATTATTTAAAAATAAAAATAATGATAGTATGTGTTTATCAGTTAATGTAAAATAAGTTTGCAAATAACTTATTCTTTGGGCACAGAAAATTAGGTTTTAGGACTATTATCCTTTTAATGCTTCTTAAATTCTGCATAGTAACTGTTTGACATGCAGTAATTTTTTGTAGTGAAAAAAATCCAGTAGATTAGAAGGTCACGTTGTGCATCACCATGCTCTCCTCAGAGTATACCATCCGCTCCTAGCCCCTTGCTCTCACTTCTTTCCATCCTGGAGGACAAAAGTTTTAACCTGGATTGTTACCTTTACCCTGTCCAGGCTTTTGCTGTCACAAGAGGGAGGGGGCTGAGAAGGTGCGACCCCATCGAACTGCTTATGTAATTACTGTGTTGCAGTAGAGTATCATGGGCATTACAAACAGCAGTGGATGAAAGGCTAGGATGTTGTATCATTGTGTCATGGCAGGATTACTTTCATAGTATGGCTTTTTCCTCTAAATATTCTCACAATGCTCTCACTAAACATAAAATTCCTTAAAAAGTTTGCAATTCCAAGTTTTCCCTTACTTACCTTCATGGCTATTTGTCAGTACAAAAGAACTTGAGTGTTTCAACCTATAATGTTTCAGCAAAATGTTCCTAACATCACTTTTTCTTTGAGTTCCCCGGTGTGTTTATACTAAGCAATCAGATAAATGTGGAATTGGGTACTGTACAAACAGAATTTCTTTAAAACTCAGGTCTGTTTTGGTGCTTATTTTGCCACAGTACTAATGTAATATTACTTATTTTAAAACTTTTTATTTTTATGTTAGTGTCTTCCTTTTTAAATTTTGGCTACTTATATATGTGTGTGTTTTGTTTTGTTACAGTTATAACGTATCTACATATCTTTTCTAATGCTCCATTTGAACAACTGAAATGAGACTGAAGACTTCACTTTTAAAGGAACCAAAACATATCCTTTGTCTCAGAATACACCATAGTAAACCATGTTATTTCTGAATAGCATCTTTTCCAGAAAGGATTTTTTTATCATAAATGTGATAGTAAAATATTTGTAGATTTCAGATGGCTTTTTTTTTTTCTTTTCTTTTCTTTTCTTTTCTTTGCTCAAACCCTCAGTGCAGCCTTTAAGGACAACGTTGTAAGAGACACTCTTAGAGTAATACCTTCCCTTTGGAAGCTATCAATGTTTTGCTAGAAAGTTTTGAGTTTTTCTTTCCTGTCTTATTTGTAGTGATAAGTTAAAAGCTTTCCCGGACAGTAAATAGGAGTAGTGCTATATATATAGTGTAATAATACATAAATGTAGCAGATATAAATGAAATTGTGATTCTCCTATCAATAAATCAGATATGTCAACAATTTATATATGATGTGGTGTTAATAAACTGACACATTTGAATGTCAGTTGTGTGTTTTGCATTTGCATTGTGCACTAAGACCCTGTTAGAGGTGTAACCCAACACTTCATCTGTGTTTCAATAAGTATGCATCATAATAAGAATTATATTTTTACACAATACAGTTTGCCTTATTTTTTGCAGAATTTTTACCAACTCTTTACTTGAAGCAAAAGAGCAAAGAAAAAATGAAGAAACGTTTTTTCTTTATATAAAACATTCCATGGAATCTTATAAAAATAATCTTCCTCTACTGTTTCTTCACTTTTGTGTAACCTAGATGAGATATTTTGGAAGCTTATTTTTAACAATTAAAATTTTCAGACTTCCTTAATTTAATCAAACATAAAGAATTAGTTAGCTGTGTGGGATGGACTACAGCTGATGAGCTATATTCCTGCAGTGATGATCACCAAATTATGAAATGGAACCTTTTAACTAGTGAGACTACTCGAGTAGTGAAACTTCCAGATGATATTTATCCCATCGATCTTCACTGGTTTCCCAGAAGTATAGGTGGGAAGAAGCAGTCGCACGCTGAGATCTTTGTTCTAACAAGTTCTGATGGTAAGCCAATTTAAAATATTTATAATTTCATACCACTTTGTGCTTATGTCACTCAAATACATGAGAAATTGTTTGCGGTTAAGTGGTCTACGTTAAAGCCATTTTGAATGCCTGTACACCAGCTGCACCAGTGTAAAATTGTTGTTTCAAATATGTCTGCAGTGCATGCCTACGTAAATACTATATTGCTTATAGTTATGAAAACTGAAGATAACCACATCACTGAAATTGCTTAACCAGGATGTTTAATATCAACATAGTCCATTTCTTGTACATGTTACAAGAGTATGTCTTGTATCTGGCTTCTATGGAGTCTTGACTATCCCTCTGAAGCATCTAGTTGTGGCTGTTGTCAGAGACTAGTATGTGTGTCCACTATACTGGCAGATGTATGTATACATATATATATCCAGTATGCTGCTGCTTGTCCAGTATACTAGCGTA
Organism: Pterocles gutturalis; assembly: GCF_000699245.1. NCBI lineage: Eukaryota > Metazoa > Chordata > Aves > Pterocliformes > Pteroclidae > Pterocles > Pterocles gutturalis. The sequence goes on from NW_010101665.1 coordinate 3,483, forward strand.
CTAAGACTAGAGTGTATGATCCAATATAGTAGCTACTGTGTAACAGTGTATGGATTCTGTTTTGTGGAAGGGAGGAGGGAGCAAGAAGGTTTGATGATTGCTTGGGGTTTTGGTTTTTTTTTTTTCTTCCTCTCCAAAGAGACGAGGAATTGATTTTGCCTGACTTGCACACAGTCAAATTTTTCTTCCTGCATAAAGGCTGATACACTCATATTCCCAGTTCAGTGAAGAAATCTTAGGTAACTAGTTTCATTATTAATTTACATTTACTATGAAGCAGTCCATACAGTTCAGGTCAAACTTTGTCTCAGTTCTTCCCAGTACTGTAATGGGGATTATTTTCCATGCCATCAGGAATTTTCTGTGCATGTTTCCTGTCCTTTTCTTCCCCCTTCCCTTTTCATTAAGAAAAAACGTTTGGGCTCTCTTCTTCTTGGTCTAATTCTTTGTTTGAACTGAATATGAAAAATAAAAAGAAATTTTCTTAACAAATCACCTTTATTTCTGTTACAAAAAACCTACCATGTAGAAACCCTGTAGTTCAGATGAGAGTGTTTCTTCCTGAGCCTACCAGTTTTAAAACGGGCTGATCCTCTATGAAATCTGCTGTTGTACATTGACCTTGCTATAAGAATTGTGTTGGGATAAGAGCTTTGCTCAGACACAAGTCCTTGATGTAGACTGGGAGTGCCTCACTGACAATCCACTGGCAAGAGCCTGCTGATGGGGTTGGCATGTTAGTTTGCAAATGATTTCTGATACTTTCATGTGTTACATCCAAGAACTTGTCATACAGGTAGATTCAGCTTCCTGAGGAGGGAATGTGGAGAGGCAGATGCTGGTCTCTTCTCCCTGGTATCCCGTGGTAGACTCCTGGGAATGGTTCAAAGCTGCATCGGGGAGGTTTAGAGTGGACGCCAGGAAGCATTTCTTTACCAAGAGGGTGGTCAAACCCTGGAACAAGCTTCCTAGAGAGGAGGTCGATGCCCAGAGCCTGTCAGTGTTTAAGAGGCATTTGGACAATGTTTGTAATAACATGCTTTAACTTTTTGTCAGCCCTGAATTGGTCAGGCAGTTAGACTAGATGACCATTGTAGGTTCCTTCCAACTGAAATATTTGATTCTATACTGTACTATGCTATGCTATGGCATTCTTCCAGAAGCTGGGCATTCCTTATGCAGATCCTGACTTTTTATACCTTGGTGTTTTACTCAGTTGATGATGCTGTTGAAGGGTCCAGAGTAAGTAAATTAAGTTGTCCCACTGGTAGTAGCAATTATGTGCCACAAAGAAGCAGATTGCTTCAACATACTAAACTTAGCTTGTATTCTTTTGTCCACGGTCAGAGATCTTGGTGGCAAAGCTGTATTTCTACACAAATGGTAGTGATGGGAGTTTCTCAACACTGAACTGAAAGCAATATGCTGCTCTAAATCTCTGCCAGCTTTTTCAGGAAGAACAGATCATGGTCAATTGTTGCAGAGAGTTTCCATCAGGATAATAATGGCCATCTGCCCATGACCCTGTTGATAGCTTTCACAGGGACCTATTGATAGTTTTAATGAGACTGATAGAGAATTTCCAGCTAACTTCTGCCCGTGTTTTGGCCAGAACCTTGAATTTGTGGGTCTACTGTGTTTTCTTTGGTGAGGGGAACTTATTGTAGGCTTTTGGCTAGCTTCACCGTGAGCTTGACTGGGAACAGAAACTTTATTACTGGGCATTAGTGGAGCTGATGCATCCAGCATGGCTTCCTGTACAGATGAAGAGAGGTGATAAGCGTTTGAAGAAGGTAGAGAAAATTAATTCCTTGCATGAAATTTTGGAGAGTTCTCTGACTTTTGTCAATAGTTGCACCTAAAAATTAGGAGGGCTGAGAGTTCAGTTCACAGAGTGGAGGCCAAGATTTCTTCAAGGTATTCAGTACTTCCTAAGAAATAAATGCGCTGAACTTATGGAGCAAAAGCAGGACATCTTTTGGCTCCCAGTCGCTTCCTAGATACACATGGAGGCGTGGAAGATGAGAAGTTTGACCAAGTAGGGTTGTAATTTTTGCAATACTTGGTGCTGGACTTTACTGTGAATTTTAGGCAGCTGGGTTTAATGAAGTATTGCTTGTAGAGCTCTTAAGGTGGAATTGGGAGCTTCTGTGAAAGCTGAAAGGAAGATTCATTTGTATCAATTAGTATTTGCATGCATTATAGTAGTATTCTTTGGAGGGGTGGGGTTTACCTAAACAAAGATCTTCTTCAGAACATCGGTGATCAATATGAACTGAGCTGATTTCTATGGGATTTGTATTCCTTTCTGGTTGGTGATAAACATGGGATGGAGGGATTTTGGTAGGTCAGCTGGTGCTCTTAGTTCCTTGCTTTTTTTCTCCTTTCTTTCTCAGTTTTCACATCTGTATTTCTGATGTCCTGTTTATGTAGAATTCTAAATTGTATGTGTAAGTAGCAACAAAAAGAACAACTGTAGTAAGTCAGATCTCTTATTAATTTATTCAGTTTTCCAGTGTTATTAAAATAGTTTGCTAATATTTCATTATTCTGTTTGAATAATGCTTTAACAGGTGATTGAAGAAGTATATAAGGGCTACTGCTGCCTTAGTGAAAAAGAGGACTTTTAAAACTCTGCTATGCAATTTTTCTCTCTCAGTTTTTTGTTTCTTGTTTTTTTTTTTTTAATTTTTATTTTTATATATAAGATATGTAGGAAAAATAAGTCATGTTCATAGACCCCTTTAGAGAGGTTGAAAGTTATTTTTTTTTTCTAAAGTGTTCAAAAGTTAGCGTGTTGCAGGAGCTGTGCATTGGAAATACTTCAGTTTGTATGTGAACCTGATGCAAATTTAGATAAGATACCAGTTCTTAAGTGTAATGTCTAGTAGGTATGAATGCTTGCCCTTCTCCCGTGAGTGGATTAACTGACACTACAACAGAGAGCTACAGTTTAGAAATAAAGATTCATGAATAACATCACGTATAGGTAGGCCCCAGAATCTTTCCCAGGATGCATTAGGACCTTTGCAAGGTTATCAGTTAACTACTAGAAGTTGGATTACTTTAAACTCTGCCATTGATTTATGTCACTTAGTGTGAAGGGTTCTTTCAGCTTGGCAGATTATTTTTCTTGCTGCTCAAGGTTTTAGTTGTGTGTGATCAACAAATTCTAAACCAGTCCCTTAATGTTGATCTTCATTTTCATTGGTAAGACTTTGGTGTTCATTTGCTTATAACTTCTACCAAACTTTTTTTAGTCTAATCTTAAATTATCATCCTAGGATTCTAGCTGATGTTGAGGTACTTCATAAAGATTTTGGCTACAAGGCAAAGTAAGAGGAAGGTCAGGAAAAATGTCATCTCCTCCATATCAGTAAACAAAATTTTAAAAAAGATTACTGCATGAGAAAAAAAAATTTGTGAAACATATAAATGATCAGGTAGTTATATCTGCTAGAATTCGTATGCACTCAGGAGTCTATCAATTCTATCATTGTCCAGCTTTTGGAGGTCAGCTTGATTAACTTTCACTTTCTTTTAATGCAGCTGTTTCTTGCTTGCATGGAGCATAAACTGTTGTGGCTGTCTCTGCCAACTTTGTTGCAGTGGGTTTTTAATTTTTTTTTTCCTTTTACAAATGCATAGTCACTTCAAATTGTCCAGTTCTCAGCACATCTCTAAGACTTATCGTCTTAATGGTGTTGTAGCTGGGATAGGCATTGTCTGATCAAAGTCTGCAGTCCACTGACTTCCCCCGTTTCCCAAGATGACACATCCTTTAGTTCTTCAAGGCAGTCCAGTAATTGGTTGTTAGATAATTTTGTATTGTTCAGTGAGTCCAGTTTGTATTCAGCCCTTGCATTCCTTCTGGACATCTGGGGCCTTTATTGCTATTCCTGTCGTTAATTTGAATGCTCCTGTTTTGGTAACATAGCACAGTGCAAAGTAGAACTGAGCTCTGCTGGATGAATTGCTATTAAAACAAAATGCTTTATGGTTGTAACAGAGCAGTAGATAGTCTGCAGTGGAAAGAAAACATGCAGTATTAAGGAAGGAAGGTAGGATGTAATTTCTGTTTAACTGAACAGAGGAAATCCCCACTTGTTTATATGTTTATAGAGTGATAAGTGTAAACAAAACTGGATGAAGAAATGGACCTAGAATTTTTTTTTCCCTTGCAATTCTGTTCCCTAAGAAAATGAGACTTCCATGACTGGTGGCAGAGGGGTATAGGTAATGGTAACTTTGGAGCTCCTTGGTGGGTTTTATGGAAAGAGGCAGCTATGCAATGGAAAAATGACAAATGAGGTCACACCCTTTCAGAGGGCACAGCTATGGCATGAGCTACAGACAGTCAGTGCAGGTTTTGTCTTGCACAAGTTAGATCTTCTTTCTTTTTTGGGGGGGATTTTTTACTTAGTTAACTGTTGTTAGGACTAAGGGATAAGCTCTCAGCATTGATCAATAAACTCATCCTGAAAGTTCAATTTCTGGAAAGCTGTTCATGAGATGTATTTGCCAAAAAATCATAGAGTTTTTTCTTTTTTTTTTTTCTCTCCCAGTGAAATCAAAATACAAAACAGTGATAACCTAATTTGTGAAAGAATAAATTGAGATTAAAACTTCATGTAGAAAATTTCGAAGTTTTTATCTCATAGTGTAATTTAACACTTTCAAGAGAGAGAACTTACCTTGTAAAGGTTTTTTTTGTGTATGCAAGTGAATTATTGCAGTGTAAAAGTTCATGAGCAAGTTTTGTTGGTTAATAGCTGTGTTCTAAACCCCTTACATTTAAAATTCTGTTTAACTGTTACTTATATAGCGTGCCTTACGTGTCAAGCCTGCAATTTTCCTGCAACAGCTAATTCATCTCTGTGATAAAGATTCCTGGAAATTTGCTGAATCCAATGGAAACGGATTATAACGTCTTTACAGGGTTACATTAATTCCTGTTTGAACTCCAGATGTTTGTGAAATTAGAGTAAATGCAAATTTAATCCTCTTGGGTTTTCTTCTGAGTTGCTTCTCTTGTGGGATATTGTTCTTTTACTTCCTACTTACGTTGATCTTGTTGCTGCTTTTTTACGAAAATAGAGAATATATTCATATTTAAACTGCTTATTAAGCACAAATTAGAAGTGACTAGACCTATTTTTTCAGCTTTTTATGTTATTCATAATTTTACGTTAGGTCAGCATTTAAGAGTCTATGAAAAGTAATGAACAAAACATACGTGTTTTATATTCTGTATTTGAATAGGCTGCTAATCTCCCACTTGAAATTTCTCCAAAACTGGAGAGTCACTTTAGGACTGAGGACAGCTTCTGGCTTCAGTACTTAATAAAAATAAAGGGTCAGTATTTTACAAATCTGAGATGTAAAGTAAGATTAAGTTGAATCACTTCTGTCTACTCCAAGCATACCGCCAAAATTTTCCCTTCCTTAATTGTGTATAAGGCAGTAAGTTCTAATTTGAAAGCCTCTACTACCTCAGTGTTAAGTTGAAGAACAGAAGGCAGAGAAATCGGTTAGAACCTTGCTTTTGGAGCAACCACTTTGTGTGCATGTAGTGAAAGAAACGGTGCCTAATGAGTGACATCATTTGGCTGTCATCAGTTGTAAATTAAAATGTTGGAAAAGTAAAGAAGTTGCAGAAGTAAAGATGATACCCATAAAAACTTGATTTGGCCCTGTTGTGCGTAAGTATTCTGATACAGTTTTTAAATGCATGATCACATTTTTTCCAAGATGAATTCTATCTTAGTGCCTAAAGGTGGACCTGCTTTTATATGAAACTATTCTTTCCTGCTAGGCTACAGTTTGCTATGTTTCACTATTTGACATGTGCCTTGTGAAAGAAGTAAGAACTTGTGGAGTGGGAAGGGATGCAAACAATTGGTAAATGAGTTAAATGTTTCCCAGTATAACAGGATTTTATCCTGTACTCAGTGACATGGCCCATTGTTTTACCTAAGCCAAAGTATTCAGATGCTTGCCAAATGTCTGTTCTTTCATTTTAATTTATTTTTTCTCTTATGTGTTGAAGAGTTTGCTTACAGAAGTACTGAGGTCTCATGGATTCTGCCTGGGTCAGCAGAAGCTATTTTTTCAGTGTATAAAATGCCATAGAATTATCTTCATCCTTAAAAAACTAATTCTGAATGTTTCAGATTGGTTACTGAAAGCTGATGGATGCCTTTGAGTTAGATCTCTGTGTATGTTCACTCCTGATTTGCAAAGCTTTTTTTTTTTTTTTTTTTTTTTTTTCCCCCAAGGGGAATTAGTGAAATATGTTCATGATGGCTATGAAGCGCTCAGCCGCTTATATGATGAATGCTGTAGGTGATGGCATGAGAACCGTCATAGTCCTGTGATCAGAATGGGTTTAAGTATTCTGCAGTGAAATAGGTCTTGGCTACAGATTGAACAAGTACACTATGCATTGAATAAGACAGGCGATCAGAAAATAAAACATGTTTTTAATGTATTATTATAAAACCGGAAAAGGCTGTTTTGACATTTTAATCAGAGAAAATAGCGTGTAGCCATGGAATTCCTGAGAATCCAGTTATTGTTTATTCACAAAAAAGTTGAATCTCAGACCTGAGAGATGTTCTATAAAATAACTGATGCGTTAATTATATAATGTTCTATAAAATAACTTA
>NW_010101666.1:0-4956 GCF_000699245.1 Pterocles gutturalis
CTATCCCAGCTGGACCCAGGACAAGGAGCCACTGATCATAACCAAGAACCCTGCACTGATGTGATATTGCCATCTTGGGAACCAATGAACCGAGAACTGCTCATAGAATCATTAAGGTTGGAAAAGACCTCAAGGATCATCAAGTCCAACTGTCAACCCCACACCACCCAACCCACTAACCCATGTCCCTAGCACTAGTCTAAGCAAAGAGATTAAGAATTGAATTTGTAAGTAAGGCTGCTTTCCTTTTCGTGGTGGTCTCGCCTTGGCATAGTCGGAGCACAGTGACACAGCTGTGTGCGCAGACAGCAACCTCCCCTGGAGCAACTTGAGGCCATTTCCTCTTGTCCTATCACTTGTTACTTTAGAGAAGAGGCCAGCACCCACCTCACTGCACCCTCCTTTCAGGTAGTTGTAGAGAGTGATGAGGTCTCCTCTCAGCCTCCTCTTCTCTAAACTAAACAACCCCAGCTCCCTCAGCCGCTCCTCGTCAGCCCTGTGCTCCAGACCCTTCACCAGCTTCGCTGCCCTTCTCTGGACCTGCCCCAGCACCTCAATGTCCTTCTTGTGGTGAGGGGCCCAAAACTGAACACAGTATAATCATGAATCACTGATACTCTGATTGCATCTTCAGCAGACAGTGACTGGATACACGGGTCATTTCTCTGCACGCACACAGTGTTACTTCATTTTTTTTTTTCATACACACTCCCTACACACCTAAAAATATGTTCAGGTAAAGAAAGTGCCCGCATGAAAAGTACAGGGGCTAAGCCCGACAGATACTATGCACCAGAAAGCATTTACCAGGGCACCGGTTAGATGACAGAAATACACCGTTACCGGTGGCTTCACCAAACAAGCATCCTACTTTCAACACCTTAATCCATACGGGAGATGTACAGAATACCTTTAAAAGGTAAAGTAAGGAATTTGAAGAAATCTCTGAATCAGAATCTGAAGAGGACAGCTTTGGGGCACACGAGTGTCTCCCTCCTGCTAAGCCATCCCTATCCCACGGGTGAGAGTTACCTCTGTTAGGGCAAATAGAGAGCTCCTCTCCACAGGGAAAAAGACACTTTTCTCTCAAGTTGTCTCTCTGTTAACATAATAAAGTTAAATAAAAGTTCTTGAGTCCCTCCAGCGCACAGAGGAGCTGGTGACAGGCAGAAAACTTTCAGAATCAGGTGGAGAAAGGTCACACATGTTTTGCTGAAGGTCCATCAAAAAAGCAATATATTTCAGGCACTGAAAAAAATCACTAGAAGGCAAAGAAAGTTTTGAAGAACAGTTTCCAGTTTTGTGCTCTTAAAAATAGATCAGCATTTGACAGGCAAGAGAGAACTCTCTGCCATCCTCCTGTTCCTGCCCCCACTGCCAGGGGAAGCATGGTGGGAACACCAGCCTAACATGGCTTTTCTTTGATCAACACAAGACGTTCATCCTCTGCATCCCTTGTTACGCTCCGAATCAGAAACAGTTGTCCCTACTAAAGGGCAGCCCACAGTCTCAACCTCTAAAATGTTAAGTATCACGACTGTCTGTTGAGAGCAAATCCCTTTAACCACTTTAAAATCAAGGGCACGTTGGCTTTCTGCAGAAAACGAGCCTGCATTGTGGGAAAGGAGGGCCAGCTTCTCAAAGAATCAGCACAGACACTCACAAGACACTGACAGAGGAACAGACCAAAAGTGCCACAAGGTGGCCCAAACCTCTTCCTTCAGCAACAACTGCCGAGTCCTTGAGGTTACCCAAACCCTTCTCCCTCTCCAGCCCATCTCTGACAATCAGTGCTGTTCACATCCAGCCCCCGTACCGCAGCGTTCACCTTGAACACCACCACCCGCGTTCCGATGCCAGCATTGACGATAGCACTTGGAGACGGCAGGGGCAGGGTACAGGGGTTGCCCTGGAGCAGCATTTTGATCATGTTTTGTTTTTGTTTTTTTAACCACAGCCTCAGAAGTCTGTGTGCTGGATTGTGCTGGTTTTATTTTCCAACCTCATACAGCTTCAGAACCACACGTTCTCATTCAGCCGATCAGTGCTCTTACATCCCCCGTTTAGGATTTTTGTAAGTATTTATACACTACGAACAAATTCAGCAGCTAAAATGGGACATGCCAGCAGTTCAAGGAGAGATTAATTAAAGCTTGCCAAGCAGGGAGAACTTGAATACGGAATGGGAAGGCTTTTTCCTCCGCATCCCAGCACGTCTTAATGTTCACACAAGAACATCTGAAGCCCTGTTTCAACCTCTGAGCAAAATGCAGCGGAGCCCATAAACCACTGTGCTGCATAACTTCGGTACAGATTCAAACACTCCCTTTAATTACCATCAGAACAAAGTTAACAGTTTGATCAGATTCCTTTGCAATGTCTATGCAACACTTCTTCAGTTGCCTGGCAAAGCTAGTACCACTGCTAGGGAAAAAAAAAATCAAGCCATTTAAGAAAAATGACTTAAACCTGGAATTTCTTTGCAGAACTGTGATCTTCAAGCGCCGGGCTGGCAGCCAAACTGGCTTTTTGCGGCACCCTTGCTGCAATTCAGCCACATGGCGTGTGACAGCTCAGCTGGGACTCAGAAGCCCCACACTGCTACAGGGACTTGGATGCCGGGGCCGAGGAGCTTGGGGTCTGCAGGGAAGCTCCCAGCGTAGCGGAGGACTGCTGCTATGCCGGGCAGACGGCATCTCTGCCGTGTCCCCTGCTAATACCCACCCTGCTTCTGCGAGACCTCTGCACCTTTTCTGGCCTTACTTCCTACCTGACTTCTGCTCCTTCCCATGCAACCCCAACATGGCAAAGCCAAGAATGTGTGAGTACTTCCCTTGTAAAGAACACTGTTCAGCCAAAGGTGTTCTCTTTGCTGTCTGAGTGCATGACCAGCATGCCTTTTTGTGCATCAGCTGTGGAGGAGCATAAGCAGAGCCGCATAAAGTCTTCTCTAAATTCACTAGAAACCCTTCTGAAGAGTATTATTTACACAATGAAAGAAGAAAAAAATCCACATAATCATGGATTACTACTCACCTTTTAAAATTAAATTTCTGAACTACATTGCCAAACTTTGTACTTACTATATTTAGAAGGAAGTGAAAGAAGCCCTAAATATTACAATCCTTTTATGCCCTTTCCTTCCACGTTTTATTGTTACAGTGATTTAGAAGTTTACTAAAACATGCTGAGGAGCAATGAATGCAAAAGACCATCTGGGGTAGCTGTGAACCCCCTATCTCATGTGTTGCATTTGGACTCCCATACAGCCTGTGTACTTAAGTGAGACAGCAAATATTTCACCATTTAAGCAAGTAATTTATTTCAGACAGTCTCCAGTTCCGCCTGGCAATCCCCATGCTAACTTCTAACACCAGATTGTTAGTATCTCAATCATTCTAGATTTAAAAAACACCCTTAAGAACCCAAGCATTTTCCTGCACTAATGAACGTTAAAGAACCACATGAACCATCTGACTTAGACTATTTCCCATTTAACAGCTTGATGTCCTTCAATTAATGCCAGCAATCTACCTTGAAAACGATCTATGAACTCTAAATTTTAAGTGACTCAGAGAAACAGAGCTTCTAGTCTATCTGCATGCATGTTATTAACATCCAGAGCAGCTCTCATGGTTCATCAAGTGCTTATTACGAGTTAGACTCAAGTAGCTGAAGCAGGTGGCTGTGTCAAAGCTGAAAAAACAGCACGGCTTATACCTTACACTGCTACTTCTCCATTCCCAGAAAACAGTGTTTAAATCAGCCAACCCCAGCTGTGTTCCCCGAATTCCCCCCACCACCCCCAGCCCAAGCAGTCCACCTAAACCAGGGTCAGACATAATTTCTTTTAAATCTCCTTTCCTTTTCTTTAGGAGCACGCTTGCCTCACACGCTCCCTATGAATAAGAACAAACAGTGTTTCTTCAGCCCTCCTTTTCTCATCTACTCCAAGTCTCTCCCAAAAACTTCTCCCAGGGATGTTGTTAGCCGCAGATATATAGGCAACCCTGCTCTCCAGCACAAGTACAGCTGCCTTTCCAGAACTCGGCTTGCCTTTGCTACACTTTCTTTCTTTCTCTGGAAATCCTCTGTCCCAGCAGAAGAATGACATGCTTAGCATCAGCGGCACTGCTGCTGCACTGTCCCAAGTAATGGATGCACAGTCACTCCTCTGGCTGCTGAGCCCTGAGATCTGCCTGCCCTGCCCATCCAGCCCCCAGCAGGAGGGGGGGTACAGCGCTAATGCAGACTGCCACACTCCCAACAGCTGGAAACATCTTTTCTCCCAGCAGCACCTCGATCAGGAACTTGGCAAGGTGAGACAGCCACATCCCAAGGGCAAAAAGGGCAGGCGTGGGGCAGGGAGCTGTCATGATGTAACACAGGTCTTCAGAGGCATTCCCCACTGGAATCCAGCCCTTACTGCTGCACAGACTGGACCATCCTGCTTAAAATACTCAGCAAGAGCTTCTTGTTCCGCACAATCACAGAGTGAAGCTCTCAGGGCTTCTCTGGGTTCAGTTCAGAGCTGATCAGAGCTCTAACTGCACGGCTTCCACTGCCTCGGAGGAGAGCACACTGGTGCTCCGTGTTCTGGCGATGTGTCCTCCAACACCTGACCAAGCAGCCAGGACAAGGGCAGTCACAGAACCAAGTGCCAACATTCATCTCCAAAGGGAAGAGAAAAGAAAAGGAGAAAGTAACACCAAGCCCGATAGCTAGTTCAGAGCAACTAAGGGGACACAGTGGGATTAACAAATATTAGTATCTGCTGACACAGAGCAAAAGCAGCAATTTTTCTATGACAATTGCTTTTGTGTCACAGCAAAAAATGCAAGCCAGGCACAAATGCCAGGCTGCTGAGAGGTGGGGAAGAACAGAGAGAACTTTACCAAAGGGAAACATAGCTGGAAAACTCGGACACAAACACAGGCATGCAAGCTTGGTGAATGA
>NW_010101666.1:4970-13075 GCF_000699245.1 Pterocles gutturalis
CGCCACTCTGAACAATGACCCTGCATACTTAGCACAGTTACTCTTCTTTACTCAGAGTGCCAGCCTAGGAAAGTCGGTTTTGGCAGCCAGGTAAGAGAGACACAGCTCATTCTATGGGGAAGGTTGCCTGCAGTCAGTTACAGCTGCAGCAGCATGGAAAAAAGCTTTCAGATTTGTCAAGGAAAAACATTTTGAGTCTGCACAACATTGCTCTTCATTTAAACCAGTCTATGTTCTCATCATACCTGGATCCTTCTTCACAGAAGCTCTGAAAGGCCTGGAGTCCCCCTCAGCAGAGCTCTAGAGCGGACACATAGCAAGCACGGCAGCAGGGACACAGCATGAGTCTGCCTAAAGCTAGTCATGAGGAAAACCCTGAGGACAAGGGTGTAGTTAAGTCCTTCCTTCAGACTTCTCCATGCAAACCTTCCCTTGGGGCCCCAGCCTGCAGGGCACTGTCCCATCAGTAAATTACCTGCTCTCTCCTTCAGCCTGAGTAGAGGAAAATGACATCCAGAGGCAAACCCCATATCAATAAATGAGGAAAGAGGAGGGGAAGGAGAATGGCTCAGAAAGCTCCCCTGACTTGAGTATTACCCTTGTTTCAGCTTCTGCCAGCAAGAGGACAGAGGAAGTTTACTGACCATTCAGATGTAATCTACTTAATACTATGCAACATAGAATCATAGAGTCATTAAGGTTGGCAAAGACCTCAAGGATCATCAAGTCCAACCGTCAACCCAACACCAACATGCTGGTACATGTATTTAAAAAAAAAATAAAATCAATGCTATACACTATGAAAATGCATCCATTAAACAGAAAAAGAATCCAATAATCTGGAGATATGAACAGCTACTGGAAAACCATAACCATAGTGGGAAGTTGCCGCTGTACCAAACTCCATTCAGTATTTTCACCAATGATCTGGCAGAAGACAAAACCAGTACTGCTAAAGATAGTGGACTGGTAAATAATACAACAGACAAGGCAGACAGAGTAATAATCTGAGCTGTCAGTGTGCGCAGCCAATTCAAATAGGAATGCAGTCATTCAATTAAATGCAGTCAGACACCTTCACCCACACCACGCAGGTCACATCTGGCTATGGACGAGGATTTAGAAGTCAGAATATACAGGCACTTAACACTCGTTTCTAGTGTCACACTATGACCAAAGGGATTGCACTTTTAATCTACAAACTGGACTTAATTGATTTACCTCTCATGTGGCAATGATGTTTATTCTCTGGTTTGCAGATTCCTTGGGGTGCTTGAGAAAGCGAATGAAGAAGGGCAAGCTTCTAAGAGATTTGTAAAAATTATTTAAGAAAAGCCAGAAGTTAAGTGTTAGCTTAAATTTGCTTTGCAGGTGTCTGCACCTTCACAAAAAAAAAAAAAAAAAAAAGGGTTTGCAGATAAAAACAATACAGAAAACTCCTAGTATATGCCACTGGAATGCTCAATAGCGAGACTCCATACATGGCTGAGGTGTCTGGATCTTACGAAGCAATACAGAAGCACTGGAAAGGCGCAGAAAGCCACAGAATCTACTCCAAGAGAGAAAGTATCTTAAAGGGCTCATCTGGCTTAATTTCTTAAAAATGATGGGAGAGGTAAGGCAATTTCAACACACAAATCCCCTCACAGGGAGGGACTATCAGTTATGAGAGGCCTCTTTAATCTAGGACAGAACAACCTAACAAACCAGTTGTTGGAACCTAAAGGCAAACTGAAAGCAAGGCACCCTTCCCTCCCACACGCTCCTGTCTAGTTTGTTTTAATTAAAAAGTGCCAGAAGTAGTGTGTCTTCTATCATTTGATCAAGTCTGGCTGCTCTTTCTCCCTGTTATGCCTAAATCAAACACATATTATTAGCACATACAAATCCGGAGACTCTGTCAGACACAAATGCCTAGAATATACAGGAAGTCAAACTAAACTATGGATATGAAAATCCAGGCTTCAGCAGGTCAGTAAGTTCACAATAAGGTTCAGAGAACAGATGGGAATGGGAGAGAAACACAGGGATTTAACAGTTTCAGCTACCCTCGGTATTAATGGCAAATGAGTTCTTACAAAAACCCAAACCTAAAAATGACAGGTAGTATGTTTTTTGCTTGTCTTCAAGATTTCAACTTCTCTTTTTTTCAAAACCGAGATTTAAGTTGTAACAAAAGCTAAAACACTCTCTGATTGCTTGCATTTTCAAGTTGTCTGCATTACATGTTTTTTTTAATTCACTTCTTCCACAATGACAGAAAACTATATAGACTGTTCAATGTAAAGATGAAACTCAAGGCTACAGAAACAACATGGTGGAAAAGACTTTGGAAAACATACAAAGTTGAGGTGAGACAGTCCAGCTGCAGAGGGAAAGTGATATGAGCCACTGCTCACAGGAGATTTTGGGGTTAAGGTATATTTTCTACAAGGATTTTGTCAACACATGGGACAAGAGGTGGCTGGGTATTGGAAAAGGGATTGTTCGGTACTGCTCAGGCACTGGTTTGAAGGTGGAGTAAATTCTGAGTAAAAAACTACTATTCGGACTTCTGGAAAAGCCACCAAGTTAATGCCGTGAAAAGAAATCCACAGGCACACTATGCACCAGAAGGGCTTTTTCTTGCTCAGTATGCCACATCACTTATCTGGGCATTGGATATAACCCTCCCCTTGTCATAAACTGCCTGCAACACAGATGGCAATCAAGTCTGAAGAGTATCAAAATCCCAAAGCTGAAAGGTAAAAAAACCCCAAACAAACAAACAAACAAAACCCCACAAAACCACACAACCAAAAAAACCCCAAAGGATTTGCTTTCTCTGCTTACTTCAATGGGAAATAAGTAAAACTAACCACTCCCTTCCACAAATCCTCATCCTCCTAGCCTGTTGCACATCCTCCTTCTCACAGAAACGCAACTTGGGCAAGAGGTTTGTTCCAGACAGACCTTCTTCTTACTGTCTGCATCTTAGTTCTGATGGCTGTGATACAACGGCATCAGCTTCTAATCATCCATCTTAACAGACATGTGTGGTCCGCACGGCCAAGTGTTCAGAGCAGGTCACAGCCAAGCAAAGCAGTTCACGCTGCATCTGCAAAGATCTGTCGGAACAGCTTCCTTCGGCTCTCAGGCATACCTGGTGACCGCGTGCATCGGCCCAGGCCATCCAACACCAGTGTGTTCACCGGATCTCAAGTCTGTTCCCAAAGTCCCCTAAGAACACTGAGCAGTAGTCCTCCTGTTCCCTCTTCCCCTTACACTAGAGCAGTTCATAGGCCAGAGCAAGATTTCACATGGTCTAAGTGCTCTGCAACTCCGTGGTGACTCAGGAATGTCACGTGTAACAGCACACCATTTCTATCTCTAGCAAACAGCAGGAAAACTGAGAAATACACAAAATTGCAAATACATCAGCAATGTCCTGCTAGAATAATAAAGAACAGAGATAAGTAAAGCACCGAGACACCAGTTTTTCTTTGTTTGAATACATATATTGCATGTGTTTTGTTTTGGGTTTTTTTTGGCATCATACAGACCAGACCATGCATTTTGCATTTTTTTTTTTTTTTACAAAAACAACAAAACACATTGACTTCTTAGAGACAAGAGAAACAGGTCTTACCCCACAGAGCTCATGTCACCTGGGGTCTTTAAAACCATTAAAATCACAGTGAGGAGATGAGACCCTGCAGGTAAATTCGGCAACTTGCTTTCCAGAGCAAGGGTCTCTCCCTTTGGTTTTACTCGCTATGCCTTACCCTGGCTTACACCTGCCAGTCTATCTCCCAAACATCCCATCAGCCTTCACAAACAAGCAATAGCCAGGATGATCCTAGCCTGCTCTTGGCTTTTCTCTCTCAATCATCCCAAGATTTTCTGACTGCAGAAAGCAAGTTAGCTGCTATAGAAAATGTCATCTAAAGTATTCCCCACGCAAAAAATAACCCCCAAAACAGACCTTTAACCCGAGAGATGCAGAGTTCAGCCCACCTGATGGCTGGAGGGGATTATTGCTTCATTACTAATTTAAAGACCCTCCTGCAGCTGCAGCATGCCCAAATCTCTTGCCCCTGCTTATTCCTGTGATTCAATTGCCTGCCTGTCTCTCTCCTGCATGCTAGCATTGTGCAGAAAGCTTTCTCTTACAACTCTGACCCAAGAATGAGCAATCATTCTGACAATCAAAGTCTTCTTCTAGCAGCAGGCTATCTCCTATCTTTCCAGAACTGGTAGAATACCTCACCAACACTGCATATTACTGTTAAATCAGCAACTACACAGATGATTTTACCTGTGAAGCCACAGCTTAAGATTTTATACAGTTTTCTTAAGGCATTTATTTAGCAACAACCAACAAAAATTCAGTGGAAAAAATAATATACCCTCCATATTGCTTCTCTTTATTCATGGTTCAGACAACGATCATTAGTTTCAAGAAAAATTCAGTGGAAACAAGGCAAAGCCTCTAGTAAATGTTTTTGATTTAAAACCACCCCAACCCCCACTCCCTTTATCCAAAAAGTCACATCTTAAAACATGGAATAGATGAGTGTGTTTGAAAGTCCGTGGTGCAAAATAGAGGGGGATGGCAAAACCTCCTCAGATTAGTCAAAAAACCAGCTCTCCCACCCTGTACATGAACACAGCCATCTCCCTTCCCCTTTTCCTCTTTGCTTCCATCCACCCTGCAACAAAATCAATGTAGAAAGAACATCAGCAGCAGCTTTATGATAGGCAATGATCCTTTTTGACATCAGTCTGTGATAAGATCGTTGATTCGCTATCTTTAAAGTACATCAGAGCTGTGTAAAATATGCAGTGACATCCAAAATGTGAACTCTTCACATCCGCTGTCGATACCTCAGCAAGATCCAGCCTGCTACCACAGCAAGCGCCAGGCCTGGCACAAGAACGGCTGCTAGAGGAAGCCCACCTGATTGTCCATCGTCTCGATGACCCACAGGGCCATTTTGTGGCTGCAACTACAAGGAAAAAAAAGTATTTGTGTCAGAGCCCATCACAGGAGAGCCCCCAGTTCTGTGCCAGCACCAGATGGTTCTGTAAGGACGTGCAAGGTGGTTTCCCCAGGTACCTGCACACTCCACACACAGGAGGGTTAGAATGGCCTTGGATGGGCTGAGCTTTACTGCAGGGCACCCAGTCACTACTGGGCACCCTCATGTTTCTCTGCCACTTTGGAAACCAGGACTGTAAGAGCTGGAGCAGGGTACGTTTCATACAGCAGAAGCAATGACACACACACACCCAGTCATCCCTTGATGCGCTTCCCACCACACCACTTCCTGGTGTCTTTACCAGGAAAGGGGCATCACTACTTCTCTCTGTTTTTCTTACTTGTCCTGTACACCGGGTCAGATAAATGTATGCCTTTTATTAAGGGAGTAGAAAAGGGGCCTCAACCCCCCTCTCCCCAACAGCATGCTTCAAGCCGATCAGTATTTGCTTTGTCAAATTCACTGCTAGCCAGGGATGTTCAAATTACAACGCTGGATTAAGGATTCCTCTCTTTCTATATCCAAAATGGTGCCAGTATATTTACACTATAGCAGCCCACATTCATTCCTTTGTGGTGGGCTGCACACACATCTCAACGCTAACATGAGTGATGACCTCTGAAACCACAGGGGGGATTTTTCTCCTACTGGAGAGGTTTTGGCCTCTGAAACAGAACTGGAGAATTTGAGATTCTGTCTTCACAGACAAACCTTTGCCTCCAAGAAAGGAGATATACGAGAAAACACACGATACTCCAGCAAAACAAACACCTGGGGACTTCTCTGACCTCACCTCTCCACTGATACCGATACAAACAAGTAATGCATAGATGATTACCACTGTGGTCCACTAGAGAAGGCCATAGTTCAAACAAAATCTTTATAAGCATAATTCACACTGAGCACCTGAACATGGTCTTTTTCTGCTTCAAGAAACAGAGAGCTATCAATCACAGAAACCAGTCTAAACTGAGACAGAAGTAACCCTAAGAAACAGGTAAAACATACCCTCCGCTGAATTTTCAGAGACACATTATAGCCTGCATTCCTGAACAGTTCCACAGCATCCTTGTGCCGCAAATCCTTCAAGTCTCTGCCATTGATCTAGCAAAAAAGGAAAAGGAGAACCAGTTGTTGAAGGGCAAAAATCAAATATTTAATGATGCAGGCTAACATAGGAAGGATAAGAGATAAAAATCTTCCGCTTTCACAAAATTCTGCATTTGGTGCATGATACTATAATCAGCAAGATCCATATTCATCCATTCATATTATAGACGTATTTTTGTATGTTGAGAGATGAGAAACTCCAAGCCAAAACACAGAGGTACTGCAAAAAACTACCTAGAAGCAAAGTCAGAATATAAGATGACAGTTGTGCCAATAGCAGCTTCTTACGCTGTTAATTTACTGGAAACAAAACAAAGATGTAATTCTTGACAGCTAATGAAAACAGAAGAGCAACTACAGCAAAATTATTATTATGAGTCTCTTTCCCACATTGTTCCCTTTACTGGTCTGTCTTTGAAACCTTTCTTTTTGAAAGAGCATTGTAAACACACATTTAAAAGCATATTGATGCAACAAAACAAAACAAGACATGTATATATTGGCATCCACTTAAAAGTGTTAGGATTTTTACTGATTTAAAATAATATCTCATGGCAGAAGTTTTTATAACCTACTTGATTTCATTCACTGATGACATTCAACCTAATTTTTCTTTTTAATCCCCATTACCCCTGATTGTATCCCCTGCACATCCAGTGCCTCCCTTCTCTTGATATCTAGATTCCCCAAACACAAGTACGTAAATATTAAACTCTCAAGAAAATACAGGATAATATTGTCTGTTTAACTTAACATCATTTTCTGGATCAATAATAGGCTCCAACTAGTGCAAGGCACTCTATAGAGGCTAAAAAGACTATATGCGGAACATAATAAGCACATATAAAATAAAATTAAGGAGTACGAAAAGATCATGTATCACACTAGGAGAGACTACTTCACTCATCGCTTTGTAAAGTATATTGTCTTGTATGATTGCCAACTGTCTGAAGAACCAGAGAGACTGAACATCAGTCAATTTAAAACATTTTTTCTAAAAGGAGAAGCAGCCTGTACTATTCCTGATGAGCTGCAATGAACAGTTTTATGGCCTAGAAGTTTTATAGCCTAAAAATCCCCCTGAGGACAAGGATCAGTAATCACCGACTACCAGTCAAAAAATGGAAACTTAAGAGGTGGCAGACTGATTTCTTCATTTACACGTGTGTAAATGACAATGCACTGTGGGCAAGAGAGAAGGTCTGATGGATTCTTAAACCTTGGGGAGCAAGTCACAGAGGAAATACAAACACAGTACTAAGGAGTGCTTCTGAGACAAGTCAGGAAGGCAGAAGACATGGGCCCATGTGTAGAGGCACTCATCTTCCTGGTGCTCCAAGCTGTCCCCAGACCCCCAAGAGACAGCTCCTCCACAGTTTGCTCAGCATCGTCTAACTGCATTCATTACATCCTTCCTCTCTGTGCACTGTGATGGCAAACCTGCATTTCATACCACATCACTGATCACTTTGAGAACACACGGGGCGACAGAAGAAAGGGCTTACCGCTAAAATTTTATCTCCTTCTTGTAACCGGCCATCAAGGTAAGCTGCCCCATCCTTTTTGATCCGGCTGACATAGATGCTGCTGTCATTGGAAATGTACTGCTGATCTGTGCCACCAACAATGTTGAAGCCCAGCCCTAAGGTGAGGCAAAGAGAAAGCTGATGAGAAAAAGCTCAAAGCTTCAGCCGTTATTGCTGCTGTTGGAGCCTGGACTCTCCCACATTGTCCTGTTTTCTTCACAATACTCAAACTCACAACATACGTATCTGTATCACCCTTTCCAACCATCACTGTTTAGAAAAGTTATTCTCATGACATTTGTCTTGAAAGCAGAGGAGAGACCCTGAATGTCTGAGGGCCCAGATGCTTTGCTCCATAAAGAATCCATGAGCTGTTTTCAGGTGGGTGTTGGGGAATACTGAGGGACATGCCATTATTTCTGAGATGTTGATTCAGCCCTCAGCAGGA
>NW_010101666.1:13106-15869 GCF_000699245.1 Pterocles gutturalis
AGCACAGCATGGAAGGAAAGGAGAGCACTCTGCATTTCACAGGAGGCTGTAGCAAATCATTACCTTTGAGCAACAAGAAATCATGCCTGACAAGCGTTTCCTGAGCTGGGAAACAGAGTTAGGAGAGGCAAGGAGCATCAGAGCCTGTCCACAGATGAGGAAACAGGCAAGAGGAGCTGTGCTGTCAGCTCGAGGGCACCTAGAGCTTGGAAGGCTCCCCTTCCACATCTAAGTGGCTGCAACTGCCTGCCTTTGCCTCCATGAATAAGATTAGCTCAATGCACCTACTTTGAATTGTATATAATCACTTTGTTCTGTTTCAGGAATTCAAAACACAAAATAAAGACGGAGTTCTCTGATTTAAAGCAAAACAAAAAGGAATACACATACATTAAACAGAACTGATGTCCACTCCACACTGTTGTTATGGTTTGTATTGTTCTTTAAAACAAGCCTTGATTACAGATCTCTAGCTGGAACCAGCTGCTGGATTAAAGTGCAGTTAAAGATTAAGACTGCTTGTTTCATCCAAATCCATAAAAAAAACTGAATTCAAAATCTGGAAAACCACATGTTACAAGGGCACATTCTCCATTGCACACGCAGCTTAAGTTTCTCTGTAATATATAATACATGAGAAGGGATGGGAAAGATTCCCTAAAAAGAGGCTTGCAATGAAAAAAGAAAGAACAGTCAAGGAAAAAGAAAAAACAAACAAGTACACAATCAAAGGAAATGGAGGGGAAAAAAAACACCCTTTTTTTCTAACATAAATCAGTCATCCAAAACCTATTGTCAAGAACAGCTGAAGGCAAATTCTCCCCACGTTCAGCTAGGCTGATTTATTTATTTTCTCTTTCTTTCTTACTTTCTCTCAAAGTTGGGACTAGAAACTTTGAGAAGGAGAGTTACAAATGAAAGTAAAACCACCTTGTGCCTGCTGGGAAGCAGCACTTTAAAGCAGTCATAGGAGATCAAAGGATGTACAAGATGAGTCATGCTATTTTGAGTGTGCATCTACGGCTGAGAAGTAACGAAATATTAACAGCAATCTTGCCACACCTTTTTTTCTTTTCCTCCTCATATATATATGAAAAAAGTATACATTTTGCAAGTTTTCACCCACAACTGGCAAAATGATCAGAAGTCACAGCTTTCATCAGCAAAGGCAATATGAGATAGGAGCAGGTATTTGTGACAAAAAAAATCAGCAGTTCATGCCAGACCAAGTATGCACAGGGCTTTTTCACTGTCTTGCCTTTCCAGCACTGAAACTTCCACTCTGGCTAAAAATATCTTCACTGTCATTCCTTGAGCTCTCTGCTATTCTCCCCTTCCAGCTCATGTGGCCATAGAAAGAGACACAGCACAACCGGGAGAAAAGAAGCAAGGGGAAGAAGAGAGCACATGGCACTAAATAAATCTCTTGCCTACAAGGGACCAGAAGTGGAATGTCAGAGCTCTAAAAGCAGGCTCTGGGCTCAACTTCTGACACTCCCTGAGGCTGCAGAACTCACTATACCTCCTTTACACCCCTGAAGCATAAAAGGTCCCTCAAAAAGACATTTAAAAAATCATGACTGGAAGGATTACAACAAAAGATTGAATAATATTGCAAATTAATTACAATTAAGTTATTTAGTTTTCCATAAAACCAGTTTTTTCTGCCTAATTTTAGCCTAAGTACTTCAGAAAGAAATTTGAAATAGGGACATACACACACAGTTTTGTCACTGTAAATACATTCACCTCCTCAGCCAACATTTGCCAGAGATGTTTAGCATCAGACCTATTTTTAAAAGTTGAAGTCAGAACTCTGATTAGAAAGATTACGGGATTACACTGTGTATTTTGTTATTCCACAGGAATTAATAATAATTCACATGATAAACGCATCAAGGATGCAAGGGGTTGTAGGGCCTTCTAATCAAGTGACATAGTCAGAAACCTAACTCTAAAAGTACACAGATCTTAATGACAGGACAAATGCTGCTTGTGGTGCCCAGCTTTAAATCACCGTGGTCACACTCAAGACCTCTCAACCCTACCCTTCAACGTTCTCGTCCACCTCCCTCAAAATTTTAGGTTCCCAAATGTATGGAAACAGCTTTCCCATCAGAACCGGCTTCATTTAGCAAGTCATTTTAACGGGTTCATTAGCTTTCAGACCAGTGGCCACTCCGGCGAGCAGGTGAGGCAGAGGGCTACCCGCTGGGCTCACCCTTTGGGTTGTGATCACTGGCACGGGGTCAGGACCGACCCCATCCCCACACAGGAACTACCTTCACCCCGCAGGAAGGAAAATGGCACACACACCAACGATGTAGGTGCTGAAGGTCCCTGGGGGCCGGCGGAGCCCAGGCTGGCCAGCAGCCGCACGGACAGAAGGGCTGCTGCGTTTCCCTTTGCGCTCGCTCCAGTTAAAGAGGAGGGCATTGGCACCAAAGCACAGCTCTAGCTCCAAACCTCCCCTGGAGCCTGTGGTTCTGTGGAGCCCGGATTTTTCTCCAGAGCCGTACATTTGGTGCTCACGTGCCGCACTTCTGAAAGCGCGGATTGAATGGCATCATAAATCCTGTAGAAATGAGGGTGGGCGGGTGTCTGCGGGTTCCCACGAGAGCACACGCTGCTGTAAGAGGAAAAGTGAAGCCCCAGAACTGCCCCCCAGGCTGCCCTGTTCCCCTCCCCTCGCTCGCCGCCCCGAGCCCCCTCTGAGGCCACCCCAGCGGCTAACACCAAGCCACACTACAGGGCACGCTCGCT
>NW_010101667.1:0-245 GCF_000699245.1 Pterocles gutturalis
CTCCAGCTGTGCACACAGCATTTGTGCAAGGCCCGAACACGCGTGTGGCGGGATGCATGCACAGCTGGATGTAGTCAGGGTTGCATGCATACATGCATGGCTGCATGCGTGCACAGCTGGATGCATGCACAGCTGGATGCATCCCGGGGCTCGGATCTGGCTGGCTCTGATCTCTGGGGTCCCTTCCAACCCCAACCATCCCATGATCCTACCCGTGCACATCTGGCAGTGTGCACATCTGGCTG
>NW_010101668.1:0-229 GCF_000699245.1 Pterocles gutturalis
CTGGGGGCCGGGCGCCGAGGTTCGCGTGGCAGGATGCGGCCCCTCCGCCAGATCGCAGGGCCGTGGTGTAAAGCGGCTATTTTGAGAGGAGATAGGGTTTCATCAACAATTTCCCTCGGTTTCATGTGACACGGAGCCGGCGTCCCGTAAAGAAACGGGCGGCCGCTCCCTCGTCTTAAAGGAAGAGAAATAGAAATGTCAAATATAATATTGCAGAAAAATATTCTTA
>NW_010101669.1:0-12169 GCF_000699245.1 Pterocles gutturalis
GGCTCCGCCTGCTGCACTCGGAGGAGCTGCGCGAAGCCCTCCGGGGCTGTCGGCAGGAGCCGGGCGGTCCGTCTCTGGAAGAAGTGCTGGGGAGCGCGGGGATGCTGCGGGAGAGCCTGCTGCCCGGTAGGTCCCTCGCCTGTCCCCACAGGGGGGAGGCGGCTCTGTGCAGCCTGGGTGCCTGGTCGCGTTCTTCTTGCTGGGAGCGAAGCAGCTGCGTTTAAGGGAGTTTTCCAGGTGTGGCAGGGCGCTGGGAAATCTCCCTCGGCATGCTGTTCGTGTCCTTTTCAAGGACCTGGGCAGCCTGAACGCCAGAGGGCTCATCGGATGCTTTCCCGTGTAGTTAGGGGAGAGGCACGTTCAAATCGCAGTTGGCAAAGTAGCCGGAGGAATTGGGCTACAGACTGCTGAGCTAATTTCTGCAAAACATTAATGCTAGTGGGACTGTACGTACAAATGTTATGTGTGTTACATGCGCTACATTCAGTCTCAGCAGAATTAAAAAATTAAACTTTTTCATGTGGCTACTAAAACTAACGCTTTGTCTTTTGACAGGTGCTTTGGCGCAGTATGTTAGCTGCTTAGAATTGCTGAACAAAAGACTGCCTTGTGGCCTCGCTCAAGTTGGAGTATGCTTTCACTCTATTCCGGAAAGTGAACAACACAACAAAAACCTTAGGAGGTAGAGTAATAGAGGGATTAATCCCTTTTTCATACATAAGCCAACTCTTTGCACTTGTTTCACTTTTGGATTATT
Organism: Pterocles gutturalis; assembly: GCF_000699245.1. Taxonomy (NCBI): domain Eukaryota; kingdom Metazoa; phylum Chordata; class Aves; order Pterocliformes; family Pteroclidae; genus Pterocles; species Pterocles gutturalis. The sequence goes on from NW_010101669.1 coordinate 758, forward strand.
TTTGAATTCCGTCTCTTGCTTTTTCCCTGTTATTTTTGAAGGAGTTAACTTGCTGACCTTGCTATTGTTTAAAGAATAGGCGAAAGGACCACGTCTTTGCTTGCATGGTTTAGCTCTCCCAGAACTGCAGGACAGTGGCTTGATTACTGGTTACGCCAGAGACTTCAATGGTGGAGAAAGGTAATAGCAGTGTACCTGTGGGAAGTCTTGGCTTGCTCCTTTATATCCCAAAGAGAGGGGGAATAGACACCCTGATGGGTTTTATGGTGTTATATTGCTTGCTGTTCTTGTAAATGAAATACGTGTATTTCTTGTGAGAAGCCCAAAAGTCTGTTTACATTTATGACAAGTAGTTAAGTAGTTTACAACCCGACTTGCAGAAGGGCAAATGTTTTGTGTCTGTAAGTGATTTGAGATCAAAATGCTGGAAAACAACAAAGAGATTCAGGCTGTAATTTATAAAAATATTTTGATGAAAATCGCAGATTTCAGCTTGCATCACAGATGTGTTCTCTGTAGTTAATACAGCATGAGCAGTAGCGATCACCTCTTACATCTTTTATTTTCAGTTTGCAGTGGGCCCATCTAACTTCAGCAGCAGTGACTTTCAGGATGAAGAAGGGAGAAGAGGATTTAATTTACATTACAGCTTTCCCTGGGGGACAGAAACAATAGAAACATTGAAGAACCTTGGTGATACTGAACTGTTACAGATGTATCCAGGGGATAGTTCAAAATTACTTGTAAGCTTTACTATGTTAAAAACCTTTTCTGATAAAGATGATAACGTGTGAGAGAAATGGTTTCTTTGCTGGCCCAGGTGCTTAACATGTGATGGTCTTTTTATTCTTTTGTTGTAAAAGCAGTATAATTGTCCCTCTGCAGTCAGACCTTAATTTTCGAAAGGAGATAAAATAGTGGTTTAGATTTTTTTTTCAAGGAATTGATTCTTTGAAGTTGGAAATAAGCTGTATTGACAAGACAGCTGTTGTCAGTTGCATAGCCTTTCCTGTATCTGTGAGCAGATGTCAAGACAAACTCAGTCTGTGTTTTGCAGTGTTAAGTTCACATCAAAAAGAGTCTGTAAAGGTTTTTTCTTTCTGTAGCTTGTCCAATTCCATATATGTTGAAGTATATATGGATCAATGGATAATGAAACACTGCAAATGGCTTTATAGAAGTTACGACGCTCAGAAGGGGTAATGGATCAGAGGGAAATCTTTCTACTGAATATACTGGAGTGGGGCAAACTTCTAGCGAATGGCAATGTTTGAAACATATAGGCTGAACATATACAAGAGTAACTTGGTATTGTACCAGTAAATTGCAACCTTCTCCTGCTGACAGTTCCGTTTGTCTTTCCTGGTTTTGCAGCTTGTTTCTATACAGAAGGCAGAAGACAGTAGTGTAACCTACAAAACTGGGTTACGCAGTGATTTCTCAAAATGTGGGGATGAATGCTTGGTGTCACTTTAGTGATTAGATTACTAAAGTAATTACAAATCTTCAAAAGAAGATGCAGAGTTTCAAGGGTATTGGCCATAGGTTTGAATTTATGACCAGAGAGGCCCGACAGGGTAATAGTTCCATCCTGCTCTGATCTTCTGCTTTCCCCAGTGTTACAATCTTATTTAGTTATTGTTATACTTTTAAGATTGCTGGTAACTTTTAAAACTGTATGTCTGACTGTATTTTAAATGTAATAAGGGTGCTTGAGCTCAGTGCCTCATTATACGTTTAAAGTAAACAAAAGGCCCTTTGGGACAGTAGTGAGGTATCCCTTTGTGGTTTTCTTTCCTCCTCAGGGCCGAGATGGAAGGAAGAATGTTATTCCTCATGTTCTGTCTGTGAGTGGAAATCTGGACCGAGGAGCATTAGCATATCTCTTTGATTCTCTACAGCTAGCAGAGAATCCATTTACAAAAAAGAAAAACTCACAGCGAAAGGTAACTTTCTGTAGAAAGTGTAAGGAAGAATGGATGGTGGAAGGCAGGGGCAGGTCTAAGTACAAAACCTACAGACAATGTGCTAAATTCAAGGATATAAATATCTCCTTTTTCCACATCTCCGTCCTCTGTTTCTGTCCCCAGTGGGTTCAGAGTGAACGCTTCTCACTGGGAGCAATAGGCTGGCCCCATGGGACTGCCTCTGCAGTCCTTTTCACCCGCATAAGCAATTTTTCTCTCATTCTGAGGGACCTTTCCTGTTTTACCTTCTTACTCTCTGATCAGAGTAGGTAGGCTCTTGCCATGCAAGTCATTAAGGAGTTAGGAGGAATTGGAATGTAGCTGCTGTGCATGGGAAAGAGAAGTTTGTCTCCTCAGCAACCTTCAAAAGCTGCCAGAATAGAGTAGAAAAAGTGGGTCACAGGTGGTAGTGGGGCATTTCCCCACAGACGATCATTATTCCCACTTTTACCCTCGTTTAGTGGAGTTAGAGTGCTGGCTTTCAGACAGTGCTTGTTAATCAAACAGCCATTGTTCTGTAAGAATGGGTGATAGGTGGCATGGTAACTGTCTGATGGGCCGTCTCTGATCACTCCAGCTCCATTAAAGATGATGGAGCTCTGCTAACAAAACTTCATCTCTTTTCTGAGGCTTGGCGAAAACAGTGTAATTTCTGCCATGCTAATTTAGCTGGGATTTTGTGCTATGAGAAAATTTTTGCATGTTTAGACTTTAATTTAAGTGAAAAAAATTTAATACTTCCTAGGTCTGTTTAGAAATTCAAACTAACTACATTTAGTAATTTGTTATTTTTTGTAAAATTATTAGGTACTTAAGCTTCATCCTTGTTTAGCACCTCTTAAAGTGGCCTTGGATGTAGGAAAAGGACCAACAACAGAGCTGAGACAGGTATGTTGTAAGAAAGTATTTTAATTTTGAGTATTGACTTTCCATGTAACCTTCTGCTATAATTTAGACATTGTATATGTTGGGGAAAATCATGCTGCTACTTTGATTCTCAGAGATTCATGGTTGTACAGATTTCACAGTGCTCCTGCTGTGCAGCTTGTGAGTCATAGCCAAAGGAGTACTCCGCAGACAGTGGGTAGTAGGTGCCTTCCCTACATTAACACACAGATTTTAGTGCTACTAATAGAGTTGATATTTGTTCCATGCAAAATTAAGGAAAATAAATAACAAAATCCCTCCCAGCTTCTTAATCTTTCAGAATTATTTTAGCGCAAGGGTCACATCTTCAGAAGGATTTTTTAAAAAGTTTTTATTTAAGGCAGTCATTAAGCTAGTCTCCACAGAAGGGAGGAAACTTAACTGGCATGTTTTTAAATAGAAATGGATATTTAATTGCCAGGCTGCTTTCTACTTTGAGATTATTCCAGCCAGAAAATCAACACCAGCTAGGAATGCTAGTAGCATGCATCCTCGAGTTTTAATGGTTTATTTGTATAGGATTTCAAACTCTCAAAGTCTGTCTTTTGTTTTTAAATAAACACAGGTTTGTCAAGGATTGTTCAATGAACTGTCAGAAAATAGAATTTCTGTATGGCCGGGTTATCTTGAAACTGTGCAGGTATCTCTGGAACAGCTTTATACAAAGTAAGGAGAAACAGTCTTTTGTAAATTCAACTATGAAGGTAAAAGATGACTTTCTGTGAACTAGCGAAAATATGCCTGTTTTCAGTAAGAAGTCATCGAGTGCAGTAACCACATGACTGAAGGCATGTATCCCGAACTATAAACTTGGATTGAATTTGTTTTACTGTGAAGAGCAATGTCAGATAGTTCATTTTTTAAATTAAGTATAAGCCTTTCACACGTTGTTGTTTCTCCGGAACTGTGAAATGCCTTTCAGAGACTCTCCTATTGACAATACATTTTTTAAGATGAGTTATAAGCTCGCAGAGCAGTTTCCCACCCTCACCCCCCATCTTTGCATCTGGACTGGTTCTGTGTGTCTCTCTTAAGTACTGTTACAAGTAGCACCCTGTGGGTAGTCTTGAACTTGAAAGTTCTTCCAAGTCTGGAACCATTATCGTCAGTGTATGTGATGGAATTATTTGTGCAGATAAAAACAACTATTCCCGTTGGGGGCTTCATATATGATTTGTTGATCAGGAGTGAATTTTGAGCATATCGCTGCTCATGTCAGTGGATCTTGAGCATATTGATGAATGTATTTTCCCAAGAGAAGATAAATATAACTTTGTTCTGTGCAGTAGTCTTCAAAGCAAGTCTGGCTATTAAATAACAGAAAAAATATATATTCTGCTTCTACAAAAATACTCTGGTAATAGGTCACCAAATAACATTCTTTTTATGTACTAGAGTGACTAAATAATTTAAAGAAATGTAAGCAGGAAAGTAAGGAATGACAACAAGAAATCTGGTGTCTTGACACAAGACTTAGTACAGTATAGCAAAAATAAATATTTACAACTTATGGTCATTTGTACATAACTTATCTGATTTTTTCATACACCAAAAGCAGTAACAGATGTGCTCGTTTCTTTGCAGGTACGATGAGATGAGCATTCTCTTCACCATCTTGATAACTGATGCCACTCTAGAGAGTGGAGTGGTCCAGCTGAGAAGTAGAGACACTACCATGAAGGAAATGATGCATATTTCTAGGCTGAAGGACTTTTTAACTAAGTATGTAACATCAGCTAAAGATGTGTAAACTTTTATTCATTGAATAAAAGGAATTTCTTAAACATTTGGGCCTGAACTGGCTTCTATAGAGTCATGGACTCTGTTTTCTCTGCAAATAGTTCTGCTAACACTTGGTGGTGTATCTTCTTTTTTTGTCAAATCTAGACCATCTGGGTCTTCCAGGTTACCTTGAAAAGAGGGAAGAGACAGACTTATCCCTCGTTAACAGAGCTAACCATATTCTTTTTCATGTGTTTTATTATCTTATTGAAAATACTCCATCTTAACCTAACAATCTTTCATCTGTGTATTGCTGACACAGTTATGGTCTCTGCTGGAAAATGGTATTTTATATAAAAGACTTTCAAATCTTGAATGTTTTAGTAGCATCAGTAAATATCTTTCTACTATCTGTTTGTCAGAATGTGTTGTAATCACATGGCCTCAGTTCTTCAACATATAAGCTACTTGATCTTGCACTTGATAAACATAGAAATCAGGTATACTTTATCAAAAGTAACAGAGGAAATAGAAGAAATAAATTGTAAACAGTTTTTGACAAGCATTTCTGTGGACAAAAAATGTCTGTACATACAAAATGGTGGGAAAAGACTAGTAAGTGACCGTATTTATTCCATATCCCAAAGTCAAAATCAGATACAAGAGTTTGCATAGATATGAAACTGAGTGATTCTGATCTTCTGTAGGTTTACTGTGCATGTACAGCTTGTTAAATACGGTGTATGCAACAAGGCATGTGGCCACAGATAGTCATCAATGTCATAAAGCACAAGAAGTTGCCTTAAAACATTCTTCTGTTAACATGGTGCTTATTTAACTATATTTAACTATAAATTGCTGCATAGTGTAATTATGTTAGATGTAATGCAAGGTTAGCATACGGTGGCTGTGTGACTTACTGAACACTCATGGAATTCTACACAAGCTGGCTGTGGAATGACATTAAAAAAACCCCAGAAAACAGCCTGTAGCAGGATGCACAATTGGGTTTTGAGTTAACTGTCCCAAAAGTTAGCATCCTGTCCCTGCTCTGCAAGCTGAAGTAATGCTGAACTGAGAAAATGCCATACTTGCTGCTAGGTAACAGAAGGTACAAAGGCCAAATATGCATCCTCTACCATGTGCCTAAGAGGACAACACAGTTGGGATTATTTTTAATACTTGACTAAAGCCTTTTGAATATTTATGTTTGTATACGATCCAGTTTCTACTTCAGGAGCATTGTTAAAACGTACAGGAACTGGGGTCTGGGTGAAAGCTTTACATCATTTATTCCTTTCTGTTTATTCACAGATGCATATAATGCTACAGATCATGACTTGAGGATTTTGCTTGCTGGTAGAGAACAAGCTGTATTGTCTGTCTATAAAATGATTAGACCAGGAAGCTAGTTGCTAAACATCATCTCTTTCTGTGCAGACTTGGTAGTACTTTTCACATCTGAGGACTGAACGATTCTTTAAAAATACGTAATTTAGTTAATCACAAAATTGATCTTACCTTGTACTTAATCTCTGATGAGGACCTTTGAATAGACTGTAGTATGTGCCACCTTCTCTGCTAAAAGCCAGGATAACATAATTTGTAATTCCTTTTTTGGTATGGATACACAACAGGAGAATTAATATTCCATCAGCAACTTAATAACTAATGTCTCTTGCATGTTTTCATAATGAGGCTGTTCAATTTTTGGGTCATTGGATGGCAATAGGCTTTTTATTTGGGGGTTTTTGTTTGCTTTTTTCACCTCAAGAAAGTCTCTTAAAGTTATTTTAATTTCTCCATAGTGAGTAAGCAATTTCGGTATGTAACTGCTACTATCTAAACCCTGCCTCCCACAGTAAAATCCCCCAAAACCGTATTTGTGCACATCAGATGTTCCAGTATTATAGCTTGAGATTTTCACCTTTTTCATCTTCTTTTCTAATAACAGAAAAGTTGACGTATTCTTCTTCTGGTTTAACAGGCTCTAGATTAAAGATGATGAACAGCTGTTAACTATAAGAGACTGACCAGATATTTTTTTTTTAATAATCTTGAAACAAAGCAGAGAGATTCCATTTCTGTAGTGTTCCTGGGCCTTATCTGAGTTATTGTCACTGCGCTTGCAGCCTATATGGGTAGAATGCTGGTATCTGGTATAAGCAGCTCCACAGAGCACTGAGCTAACACAACACAGCAACTAGAGTTCTGTCTATACATTAGCAGGAAGGCAGATTTGTTTGGAGAGAATTATTCCCTTTTTGATATTTAGAAATGGGAAACATAATACCTTTGCTTTTGGTTTGTTTTGGGGTTTCTTTTTCCCTTGAAAATATTGACATTCAGGTATAAGGCAAATGTAGAAAACTACAAGTTAATGGCATCGTGGCTTTCATGTAATGTCTTCATTATATTTTCTGCAGTTGATTAGTACAATGTCTTAACATAGTTCAGTTGCTTTGTTGTCTAGCATTACTTCATAATTTCAGTTTGAACCGACTTTGAGTTTCATCAAAGTTAAGAAACATGGAATAAAGAACTACTGTGTACTGAACAATTTTGAACAGAATGCAGGAGCTTGCATATGGTCCACTTTTGTCTCCTAGTAAGTGGGCATTGCACCTCTGGTCTACTTACTGTCTTAATTTTCTTTTCGTCTCTAATGGCTATTTCAGTCCTTACCATGAGCTGCCAAATGCAATCCTTCATTTTACTTGTGTTTACAGTAGATTTTTGTATAGGTTGAGTAGATCTCAAGGGACTTCAGATAATGCCTCTCCCAGGCATGGGCAGTAGGAGTATTAGCTCACTTAGTGAATGGTAGTAGGTGTCCCCTTCTGCCGCTTTTGCAGCACCTGAGGAAATTTGCCCATACTAGCTAAAAATACTGGAATAGCATCCTTCAACCAAACTCCCACAAGTAACTTTCATGACTGCATGGGGAGTAACGTGAACTTACCAATCTCTGTGTATATGACGTAGTTTTCAGACTCTTCTGCATTCATTGTTGAAGTACGGCCAGCTGAGGACCTATAAGACTTAAATTTTTCTGCAAATTGTAAAAGAAAAACAAATACATGCCTATATACATACATCATTTTTTCTTAGAGGGAAATAAACAGCTCCCTGATATTTTTTGAATACTTCGGGATCTCAGATAATGTTATTGTCATGATAAAAATTGCCAAGGACATTTTAAATATAATTTCCTTTCTTTACTAAGAACAATGACATTAAATTCCTTCCAACATTTATGTGTATTAAATTAGATGTTGCTTTGCTTCCTCCATCCCAGACCTGCCATCTAAAACATAGCTCAGACATTTTGTCTTGTCTATGGCAATTGTCTATGTCAATTAAGAGGAGACTTGCCAACATCCTAAAATACCAAGAGCATAACTCTACTAGTAGCATGATGTTTACACACTAAAATGTATTGACAACATAAATGAACTCTTCTAGAAAATGAAACATTCACATAACTTACTTGATTTATATGAAGGAATTATGAAAAATTTAATTGCCAGAGCAAATCCTATTACAAATAGTAGCAAGATCAGCACAAGAGAAATTATCAGGGGTTGAGAATGGCTTCTTTCTTCTGCTGAAAAGAAGAAAAAAATAAAAGGTGTTTATGCAATGAAACATTGATTCAAATTTTAAGTATTTTCTGTAAATTAACATCCAGACTTTGAATATTCTGAATTCTGTGTGGTCCCTGTTTATCAGCAGCGGTAAGCTGTTTCATATATGCATACCTGCTAATGTAAAGTTGAAACTATTGCTGTATTTTGTATTATTGCGAAAACTATTTTCAGCTCTGCATTTATAGGTTCCAAAGTCACCAGAGGAATTGATAAATAGAAAAATCACAGCTGCTTCCCTCTTCTGCATCTTCAGTGGGAGAGAGATGCTTTGTCTTCCTTTGAAGAATATGTATGTGATAGGAAGAGAGCCATTTTCTGCGAGACAAGACAGGGTCACGTTCTGGCCTTTCTTTGCTTGAGAGGTGGGTGAGCTCAGCACTGGTTTGGAAATTGGCTCTGTAAAAAGAAGACTCAAAAGACTGCATCACTGAGCGCAGGACAAGCTCCAAAGCAAGACTCAGAGTTAAGTGGCAGCATCAGCAAGTGAGATGGGCATCAAGGCTGGAGGGCTCAGTGAGCCAGGTCAGAATAGCACTGCCAACTCCGAAGGAAATAGTAGGCATTTGCAGTAAAGTTCAGCTCTGCAATCAAGCCAAGCGTACACTGCATCCAAAGCAGTACCTGCCACAAGCAAAACCCTGACTCCTGCTGCTGCAGATACATTGCATCAGACATGGCTACGTGCCCCTAAAATAAAATGTGCTGAGAAGGTATACAGCAAGACATACCTATAAGGGTGAAGTTGAGACTGTTGCTGTATTTTCCACCACGGGTGTTGTTATTCTCAGCTTTGCATTTGTATTCACCCACATCACTGGCAGAGTTGATAGTCAGGTTAAACAAACTGGGGGTCAAGTCTGGCCTTTTTAAAGTGGATACCTTCTGATTGTGTTTAAACAATGTGTATCTGACAGGTGGAGATCCAGACTCTGAGTGACAGGAAAGGGTCACGTTCTGCTTCATCACTACATTCAAAGTCCCCTGCACAGGTATGAGACTGGGATTGGACAGCATCTCTGGAAAGAAGAAACTTCTAAGTGAGTTCAATGCACCTATCATCAAAGAAACTCTCAGATTTTTCCCAACGTATGTTGATGACAAGGCTACACTTATTTCTTTTGAAATAGGGGGTTATATTTTTTTCCGCCTCTGGTAGTGGGCAACACAACTTTGTATTTTTCAAAATCAGTACGCAGCTTAAAACAGTTGATGCAAAATGCATACAAAAGAGAGCATATACACACAAAGCCAACAGATGTCCAGATGAACAAAAAAAAACCCCACTTTTGAACTACAGCAGCAATGAAAATAATAGATGTACAAAAGATAAATATAAATATTATGGGGTGTTAATTGTAGGAGAAAGTAACCTCATATGCTTGTTGAGAGTTAACGTGTGAACGTGAAGGTAAAAGCAGTATTTTATTTGCTGCCATATGTAAACAGGCAGAATTAAACTTGTATAAGTAGACTGAACTTTTAAATTGTAGCAGCAGGAGCCTTAACGGTCTATCAAAGTAGTTTGCTTTTATGAGATCATACAAATAAATTTGTAATAAAACCTTGTAGTGTATTTTCATAGAAAACAGTAATGAAGCAGTAATGACTAAGATAAATTATGACACATCTGGAGGGGAAAAAGTACGTTTTAACAACTTAAAGCAATTTTGACTCTATATACAAGTCAGTAAAGTCACAAAGAAACAGTTAATTTTGTATAGAAACTTGTAAACTGCCTCCCTGCACAGACAGGGGCAAAGGATTTAATTTTACCTTAAGATTTTGGACATTTTAAAATCCCTCCCCCATTTTTTTGTTAACAGTTGATTTCAGCACGTATCCCAAAAACCAAAAAAAAAAACCAAACCAACCTACCTTTGCCATTTGCAGTAGTTTTCTGAATCTGCTGAGACATTTGAACTAAGATAAAAAAAGAAAGGTTTCAGACAAGAAACAATGATTCTTGTTTAGAAAGATTTGTAATATGTAAGAAGTATGTCCTTGGCTTACGGTAGGAAAACAGCAGAATAGTGAGAAAAAACATTTTCTTGATACTGAACAAGACAGCTGGTGGAGATACACTAATGAGATCTTTGAGGAGTGGCTCTAGGGGTTGAGGAAGTCCTAAATATGGAAACAGGGCTGATCTTTACTGATGTTTGTGTAAAGACTTTTGTTCTATTCCACTTACATTTAGCCTGTGTCAGACAGAGTAGTGGGCAGAAGCAAAAGCTGTGGAATGAGAAACAACAGTTTGGGATACAACTAAATGTTGCATAGAGTTGTTCTAAGATGTGGCTGACATAATCATCAGCTTTTCCATGGGAGAGCTGTGTGGTAGGACCATGCTGCCTTGCAGTATACAAGGCTGTATATAATTTTTCTAGCGCTGTTCCTATAAAGGAATGAGATCACTGATTCCTATCAAACAGCCACGTCTGCTAGAGACAATGCAAGTATATTTGATGACTAAGTTAACAATCTAATCAGTAATAGAAAGCTACATAATTACAGTTACAGCAAGAACTCTTATCATTCTCTGGGCAAAGTAAATGTAATCTTTAGCTACGCGTAGGCAATGCCTTCTGAAGAACTCTAGGCCCTGTTGTGCGTGAAGAAGAAACTGCTTATGCAATGAATGCCTTAAAAGTGTTGTTGTGAACCTTATTTCTTTGTCTCCAGCTCGTGAAGGTAACAAGACAAGGCCCTACAGAATCTGTCCTCTCCTCCTATGTAACACAGAATCCCTCCCGAAGCCTGGTCTCTTGCAGCATTGCGAAGCTTCCTCACAGAATTTTGCGTGCAACTTCCTTCCTCCTTGTTTTGTTGGGTTTTTGTGTGTGTGTGTTTAATTTCTTTTAAGACAACCTCCACCCTGCCCTCGCAAATGTTTCTGATGTGGAAATGCTGACAGCTAACCACAAGACTGGAATATTTTTTTGCAGCTGGCAGGAAGCATGTAAAAATGCAGCTGTCAGGAGAAGAACTGGGAGAATTTCTACATTTTCCTGTTGTGAGAGCCTGTTCTTTGTCAGAAAACCACAAAAAAACAGTCCTTAAGACGCTCGCAGCCAGGTGACGGAGGGGGAGAAGTGTCCCGAAAGCTGCGAAGGAGCGCGGCGTCCAGCGTCCTGTCAGGAGGAGCC
>NW_010101670.1:0-206 GCF_000699245.1 Pterocles gutturalis
AGCAGAGCCAGCAGAGCCTGCGCACACATCGCTGCGATCCGGGGGCACGTTTGAGCTGCTGCTGTGCTGCACCGGGACCGGTGCTGGCCCACGGCGTTCCCCGATGGCCGGGCAGCGCGATGGGAGCCGGGAAGCAGGACTGAGCACAACGGGGAGCGAAACCTTGCGTCTGGGTTTTGCTGCCCCAATGGACTGAAATGCGGAGA
>NW_010101671.1:0-1318 GCF_000699245.1 Pterocles gutturalis
GGGGGAGACGGGCACCGAGTATCGCTTTAGCCGGAGAACTAGTGTCTATTTTATCCAGTTCTCATTTGCGAACGGTCTCCTGCTAAATTATGTCAGCCAAAGGTCAGCCGGACTCAGAGGTTCTCTTCATTTTCTTACTTTTTAAAACAAAAAAAAAACAAAAAAAAAAAAAAAAAAGGGGGGGGGGGCGGTGCGGGGGAGAGAAACCAGCAAGTTATTCAAATTCAACCTCATCTGAATAATCGTGAATTTGATCCAGTCAGAGCTCCAGACTGTACATTAAAAATAAATGTCCAGGAGGCATTTACTGTAGTTGATTTTTTAAAAAAAAAAAAAGAGGTTTTAAAAATGCAACGTTTCTCCAACCCCTCCCCCCAAATATGGAGAGAGTTTTCAGGTATCGCACGAACCTTGCAGAGTGGTATCAGTGTGTCTGCAACACTTAGGCTGAATGCATGAACACCCCAATCATAATTGTATGTTCACAAAGCACGTATGGCAGCTGCATTCTTTGTATAGTTTGTTATGGTCTGGTGTGTAATGTAAATATAAAGATCAGACCCAAAACACAGGCTCGCTCTCCCCATAACAAAAAAAAAAAAAAAAAAAAAGTTACTTTGCAAACTTAAGAAGAATGACATTAGTGCCATGCTACTCTCTGAGGCAGAAATGATTATTTGGTCTGTTTGCTCCCATTCAGTGTTAATATACGACAATAGTTTTACTCCGTGTTGCTTGACGTGAAACCACTGGGGTTGGGCAATTCTGTTCCAAACAAATACAACTTCTACACCCATCCCCGGAACAGAGAGCCGAGAACTGAGCGAGTTTTGCAATGGAGAAAAGCATCACTTACCACGGCGGGGATCTAGATCTCGGCAAATGCTGCCAGTAGGTCTGAGAAGTGAAAAAAAACTGGAAGGGAAGCGCAAAAGGCAGAAAGTTGGAAAGGGGGATTTGTGTGTGTGTGTGTGTGTAAAAGCCAGAGGGAAATGCGAGCACAGCGCTCCCTGCTCTCCCTGGTCGCCACCAAAACAAAGATACAGGAGTTAAGGGAGCAAAGCTGTGCCAGATCTACACACACAGCTCCTCAGGGCCAAACCTCAGCTTCTCACTCACTCCAGCTAGCGACAAGGGTTAATGCTCCGGAGGCCGGCCCCTGACACCATTGGCTAGAAAATAAATCAGGTTTAAGGTAAATTTACAGAAGCTTTGCATGTTACAAAGGGATAATTTTAAATTGACTGTAATAGTAACAATAACAATAGGAATAGGAATAATAATAGAGCCCATTCTGGTCCAGTTGGCTAAAAAGTGG
>NW_010101672.1:0-206 GCF_000699245.1 Pterocles gutturalis
TGGCCTATGCCTGGTCTGTGGTGTCCCCATGCCCACCCGTGGCACCAGCCCACCTTTCTTCTGGTACAGATCATAGTGGATGTTCTTCTGCACGTGGACGTGGGGCGAGTGCTGGGTCCAGGGCAGCAGCTGGCACAGCTGGCTCTGCCGGTCGTGGTGGAAAGCCCTGGGGAGCACAGCCATGGCAGCCGTAGGGGCAGGGCCCC
>NW_010101673.1:0-1785 GCF_000699245.1 Pterocles gutturalis
ACATTGTTAGGGGACATCGTTAATTGGGGGACGTCACTAATTTGGGGACATTGTTAGGGGACAACACTAATTTGGGGACATCACTCATTTGGGGACATCACTCATTTGGGGACATTTTTAGGGGACAACACTAATTTGGGGACATTGTTAGGGGACATCGTTCATTGGGGAACATCACTAATTTGAGGACATCACTGATTTGGGGACATTTTTAGGGGGCAACACTAATTTGGGGACATCACTGATTTGGGGACATTGTTAGGGGACATCGTTAATTGGGGAACATCACTAATTTGGGGACATTTTTAGGGGACAACACTAATTTGGGGACATCACTGATTTGGGGACATTGTTAGGAGACATCGTTATTTTGGGGACATCACCAATTTGGGGACATTGGAGCCTTGCAAGGTTTCAATCCCCCACAAGCACCCCCGTGCCGCTCGGCCGCCCCCTTCTCCCCAAAATCCAGCCCCCAGTGAGAAAAATGGGGATCTGGGGGGGGGGTCATCTTCCCATGGGAAGGGCCGTGGGAATGGGCCAGCGAAAGGGTTAAGCCGGGACTGGAATCCTTAAACCAGCCCCATGGGATCAGCTCCGGCTTTTCCAACCCTGTCCCGAGCTGGCAGGTCTCGGCTGGGATGCACGTGGATTTTTTTTTCTTTTTTCTTTTGGTTTTTTTTTTGGGTGGGGGGAAGGAAAAAAGGGAGCAGGAAAGCAAATTCCCCCAAAAACTTCCCCATCCAGAGCTCCGAGGTGACGCTCCCGGGATGCTCCACCCCGCGACGGGGTTTTTCCAAACCTATTCCCGGCCAAATCGCCGGCAAAACTTCTCCAACCTCCAAGATGCCAAAGTTTTCCTGGGAGCATCCCAGTGAAAAAATGTTTTTCCAGAAGGATTTGCAGCAGAAGGAGCGACCGAAGGAGTCCCAGGCCCACGTAACGCCGAGCGGCACACGGGACGGAATAAATCGGATACCGAATCCCGGCGGAAAATGCGACCATGGAGCTGACATCCCCCTCCCTGGGATATTTCCTGGAGCTTGTCACTTCCCAAAAAAGCCGAGAGCCCTATTGCAGTTCCCAGCTGGAGCCCTCCGGGATCCAGCCTTTGCTCTGAGCAACACAATTCCCACGGGAATAAACAGAAGTGGGGATAAAGTGGTGCCGGGAACTGGTTTTCACCCAATTTCCAACCTCGCACGACAGCACCGCGGGCTGCAAACCCCCTTTGCCCGGTGCCGGCGCTGGAAAAAACACGCAGAGGGGGGATAAAAAGCCTCCTTCCTCCCATCCTCCTCCGACGCGGCCGCCGGCACCTACCCGGCGATTTGCTCCCGAGTCATTTGAGGTGTTAACATCCCAGCCCGGATCGGGAATATTTTCAGCGTAGGCATGGTGACGGCGAGCGTCGCGCTGGATGAACCGAGGACATCGCGGGTGACGGTCCTTCAGGTGACACCGGGATGTGGCGACCAAAAAATGACACTGACCCCGGCTGCTCCTTCGTCCCCATCATCCTAACGCTTTTTTTTTTTGGACACATCAAGCCAAAAAAAAACCCCAAACCCACTAGAGAAACCCCTCGAGATGGACAAATTAGGAATTTTTTCATTAAAAAAGCCTGAAATTGAATTATCCCGAATCTCCTGCGTTTGGCACCGAGACAGCCAGCCAGATTCTGCTATGGCCTCTCACTTCCCAATGCCGGGGACACACCAGGGACACCTTGAGCTTTGTCACTTCCAGCCATCACCTGGCAAAATGGTTTTGGGGTCCCCATGT
>NW_010101673.1:1954-2503 GCF_000699245.1 Pterocles gutturalis
TGGTCCCAGTGAAAACAGTCCTGCTGGGAATCGGGCTTCCCGTGGGGTTTGGTCCCCCCCAAACAGGGGGAGCTGTGTTGGAGCATCCTCCCCTCCGCCAGCCCCGATCTTTTCCGGGTGATTTGGGCGATTCATGTTCAAGGGACACCTTGAGCCACATCATGTCCTGCCGTCACCCGGCAAAGGGGTTTTGGGGTCCTGGTGTACCCGTTCCTGCCAGGAATGGGGCTTCCCATGGGGTTTGTCCCCCCAAAAACTGGGGGAGCTGGGTCGGAGCATCCTCCCCTCCACCAGCCCCGATCTTTTCCGGGGGATTTGGGCGATTCTTGTTCGAAACTGGCGCCGAGTGAGGCTTTGCCATATATTTTACCGCAGCGATAACGAGCAGCTTCCCAAGATGTTAATTAATTATGCAAATGCCAAAGGCACTGGGGGAGGGTCTAGGGATGAGGAGTGGAGCGAAACCTCGACCTCCAGCATCGTCCTTCCTCCTCTCCCAAACCCTCGTGGCTGGGGACACATCACCCGGCGTGGAAATCAAACCCCATG
>NW_010101674.1:0-493 GCF_000699245.1 Pterocles gutturalis
TATAGCACATTTTTAAAGAAAGAAATTAAGAAAAAAAAAAGGGGGGGGATAGCTCCGACTAACCAATTCAGCCGCCCTGTCCTTGATTGAACTGGAATTGCCGTGTTCATCAAGGGGTCGGTTCGGGATTTACTTCCTTGCCGTGAAAACCCTGTCCTTTTCCAGATACTCTAGGCATATTTTATAAAAAGGACGACACCCTCATTTCAAACAATAATTTTTATTTAATACTTCTGTCTATACTTTGTAGCAAATCTTTTTTTGTTATTTTTTGCTGAATTGACTTTATAATAAACTTCTGTTTAAATTACATTTTTCTTCTCTTTTAAAATCAAGGCTCTTTTTTTTTTTTTTTTTCAAAATCGTTTTGCTGTTGTTGGGTTTTTCTTTTTTCCTTAGGTTTACATTTGAGCCCCTTTTTTTTTGTGATCTCTACAGTTGGATGTTCAGGTATTTTACTGGTATGTGTAACACCTAAAACAAAGAGGAAGAA
>NW_010101674.1:520-1191 GCF_000699245.1 Pterocles gutturalis
ACAGCAAGTAAAGGTAAACTCTCAGAGAACTGTTAGCAGCATTCCTTCACTCCTCCGGGCATTTAGACACATCTCTTTCTTTCGGTCTTCCCTTGCTTCCTTCCTTGTTCCTTTCCCTCCCTCTCTCTCTCTTTCTCTCTAGCTCTCTTTTCCCCTCGAGGAAAGATTTTTTTTTTTATTTTTTTCTTTTTTTGTTGCAGTGGAATGACCAAAAAACAAGCGACTGTGGAGGAAAGATGAGAGATTGTGAATTATTCACCATATGCTTCACACGTGGACATCTACCTTGGATTCATCGCTAGTGCCTTTTTTTTTTTTTTTTTTTTTTTTTTTTTTTTTTGTCTGCGTTTTTGTCCTCGCCTCTCACACTGCCACATTTTTAGAGGAGCCCGTGGCCCACCGGGCGGTATCCCGGCCGATCACAACCTTAGCGTTAAGTGGCCCAGAGCCGTTCCTGAGATTGCTTTTGCACAACGAGGGCTCGAGATTTTTCTTTTTATTTTTTCTTTGTTTCTATTTTTTGATTCGAAGCGGTATTAAAGCTGAGGTCCGATTTTGGGCTGCGCGCCGCTGCCTGTTTGGTAACATTTGGCAAATAAAACACAAAAAGAAAAAAAAAGGGGGGGGAGGAAACGCTTCCACAGTCCTATATGGGTGTTTCACCATCATCA
>NW_010101675.1:0-14876 GCF_000699245.1 Pterocles gutturalis
ATTTGCATATTTGTATATGTTACTATTATAATTATATTTATTATCATTATTTTTTCCGATATTATTGTAGTTTAGTTCTTAAATTGTTTTTATCTCAACATATGAGTCTCTTCTCCCTTCACCCCTTTAATTCTCTTCCCCTTTCCCAGGATGGGGGATGTGAGCAAACAGTGTCGAGTTTCGCCACCAGCCAGGGTCAAACCACAACAGTGTGGGCCCTGGGTTTCTGAGCGTGATTCTGAGGTGTAGGTATGGAGGCCTCAGCCCTGGGAGGATGACTGTGGTCCCCCTGATGAGATCAAGCCTGCCTTAACCTCGCCAGGAAGGTGGCAATGTGCCCACAGCTCCCAGGCGTGCTGCAGAGCTCAGAAGCAATCGGCTGGATCGTTTCATTTCCATTTCTCAGCCAGGTTCTTGGGGATCCTGGACCCAAGCACTGAGACATCTGTGACTACCCATTGTGGGGTGGTCATCTCTGACCACCCGTCACTGCTAACCTGTGACACTTGTGTCACCTTCAGTGACACGTAGGATCAGCACTGCCAGAGCAGGTGGGAAGGAGGGAGGGTGTCAGGGTGGCTTTTTTTTGGTTAGTGTGCTCTGCTCCTTTCCAAAGGGTCAAGAAATCCCTCTAGAAAGAGATGGAGAAAGCCTCCTTCTGCCTCTGTCCCGCTGTTTAAGAGTTAAGACTTTTAATTCATAGTTTTGTATAAGCCTTTCTCTTTGAGGTAATGATTAAGGTGCATCTACCACAGAGCAGTGTCCTCTTCTAGGTGCAATCCCATGTACTTCCCTAGAAGAAAATCACCCTTCTGGTTCTGTCTCCCCACCGAGAAAACCTGTATTGTGTTGTTTTTCCATCCTTTTGCAAATATGGAGGCCACCAGTGAGTAGTTGTGGGGCAGGAGGACAGTGTGGACAGCCCCCGTGCCCATCACTTGCCCCTCTGGTCTTGTGTAGGAGCCCCTCAAGGCTTTTGTGGGTTGTGTTGATCTCCTTGTATTGCTTTCATGTGAGCGAGTTGCCACTAGGACTTTAAATTTTTTAGGGATTTTTTTGCCTTTCACCCTCCCCACCGCTGAGCCCTGCCTAAGCTCAGACTGGGAAGTGAACCAAGCGGCATGATCACACAGACCTGGGTCTTTCAGGTGCAGAAAGGTGGACTCATATCCAAAAGATCAAGGAAAACATCAGGGTTGCTGCATTGATGCACTGTACGTGTTGTGTGGCCTCATCTGGAAGGCTTTACCATTGCTGGAAAAAATGGAGATGGTTTCAATATGACTGGTGTTGCAACCCAACTGGAGGTCCCAGTTGGGCTTGTGTGTGCCAGGAGTTGCCCAAGAGTGCACAGTGAAGCTTTTGAGGGCTTGGAGGAACCAACAGAGAGACAAAGGAGCAAGAAGGGAGTGGGTGAGTGCATCAGGGACATGCTCCAAATCACGCAGATAAGGTAGAAACAGGGAACTTGGCTGCATGCCTTGATTTCCCAGCCTATGTCTGTAGAACCCACTGTCTTTCTACCAGAAGGGAGGAATTAATTTGGAACAATCAGTGAATCACAAAGCAGAAACATTATTGTAAAAATGTCAAAAGCCAGCTGCTGTCTTTGCACGATCAATGAAGCTGACATGCACAAGGGGCAGAGAGGACATGGTGCCCAAGTGCTCACAGTCGTCAGCCTTTGCACATCGAAATGCCTTGGACTCAGAACGCCCGAAGTTGTCATGTTGGGAGGAAGGCATGAAAAATTTTGCAGATGCAAAATTTTTCACATGGTCTCTATGCTCTGTATCCCTGGTGACTTTTATGGTTATGGCCCTGGACATCTTAAGCCGAGCATTAGGCTGCAACAGGTAGTGCTTAGGTTTTTTTTTGTGATCAGGAGTAGGTTTTCCTACACCTTGGAAATGTGAGTTGGCCACTGTTCTCATTCAGTGGAAGAGAAAATGTTGTTGCTGGGATTATAATGACACTCATTTTCAATTTGTTTTGTTATTTTTATACAAGAGCAGTCCCTAAGCATGTGAGAAGATAGAGAAAGACAAGCAGAAGGTCCTGTGCAGCGATGAATTAACTCCGAGAGAGGCTGGATGCTGGACATGCGGAGAGAAAGTGATTGTTGACAATAAGGAAAGCCGTAAGTGCCATGCTTTCGCTTGCAGCGCTGAGAATTTAACAGCTGGTACCCAGCAGTAAGGTCATTGGGTTTCGCATTATGCTGCCTTTAGAGATCTTTCTTTCGGGCATCGCTCAATCCCACTTTACCCAAGAGAGGCGGGCTGTCAGATCTGCACAGAACAGAAGGGAGGAAGGAAAACAAAATAAAGACATACCACACGAATTTAAAAACATTTAAATTAGCATTTAATAAGTCAACTATTCCGCCTCTCCAGAAAAGCAGCCTCGTTCATTTAGATCTTTCCAAGTGGAGCTCTTCAGAAATATTAGTTAACTAGAGCCTGACAAAGGAGGTGATACCTACGAGAGCTGTTTGTGCTGTTTTTAAACCTGTTTATGTATTAAAGGTAGAGGCAGCTGGAATATAAACATTCTCTGTAGTCAAGGGAGTTGTGAGTAGGATTCATTTTCCCTGTCATGTAGCTAATGGAAATTATTAGGAAAGGAGAAAAGACTTAATTAACTATTTCCTTAAAAGTAAACTGAATGCTTTTCCCCTGTAGGCTTTGTCCCTTTGCCATTTTCCTGTGAAATGAAAGGGGAATATTCTTTGGAATTACTTTTCTCTACTTGTGCTGCACTTTTTGAAGGCTGGTATGCTTCAAGGCCCACTTCCAAAAAGTGACAAAACCCAAAGGAACTTATACTGCAAAGGGACAGAGTTAAAAATTGGGTTAATGACCTTATGGTGCAAAGTGCCAGGAACTACTGAAAATCCCCCTCTGCTCCTCCCTGCACTGCTAGGAGACACAAAACCTGTTGCTTTCTATCTGAGACTTGAGTCCTCGTTTTGGGTGCTTGGGCAATTTTCCGTCTTCACTGTATGGTGGACTGACAAAGCAACATATTCTGGTGGAAGCAAGTACAGAGTTCGATCCCACATAAGCCAGGATTAAGTACAAGCCCAATAGAAAACAGAATAACAGTCCTTCACTTCAAAATAGAAATAATGATATAAGAAGGTAAATTACAAATAGGCATTTGCTCCCCTATCCTTTGAAACAAACCTGGAATTTGAGTGCACTGTCTGGTGTATCCTGGTTTTCAATGTTAAACTGTAACATCTCTGAGAAACTCTTGGTTACCTGAGCATATGCATTTTAAGAAATGAGGTTCTGCTCATGTTCAAAGCCAGGTGTTTTTTCTCAGTCAGGTACAAGCCATAGAAAACTTGTAAAAAAAATCAACAAGACCTTTACAGGCTCCATCAGCTTGCATTATAAAAGAACAACTTTGAACAGAATTTTTTAAAAAAGTCTAAAAATGTATTCTGAGAATAAACAAAATCTTTAATCTTATTTGTAAAAGGAACCATTCCCATGAGTTTAGCAAGTTGTTATTTT
The DNA here is from genome assembly GCF_000699245.1 of Pterocles gutturalis. Lineage (NCBI taxonomy): Eukaryota > Metazoa > Chordata > Aves > Pterocliformes > Pteroclidae > Pterocles > Pterocles gutturalis. Next base: position 3,525 of record NW_010101675.1, read on the forward strand.
TTTCTTTTAAGAAAAAAGATCCTTTAAGTTAGAAGAAAAGGTTGGATTTTTTTTTTTAATTGAGACATTACTTAGCTACTTGGTTTTAAAGATAAGAGTTGTATGTTGTCAGAGCCATTTAAATGTGACAAGCAGATGTTCAGAACCAATTGGACCAATTCACTCCCACTGATAATCCAAAAATGATGATCCCTGAAAATACACCCCTTCATTCACTCACCGCTTGTATTCCAGGCTGCCTGCTGTTGGCTTTGCAAACCATTCTTCAGACACTGCTCCACACAGGATTTGGGATCGCATCCGGAGAGGAGGATCTCACCAAGGAGCTCAATGTAGGCAATGGCCAGCCGCAGCGTGTCAATTTTGGAGAGGTGCTTCTCATACGGGAAGGTGGGTACGTGGCACCTGAGCTCATCAAAAGCTGAGTTGATGTTGAGCATCCTCTTCCTCTCGCGGATGTTGGCGGCATGTCGCTGGGTGCGGGGGCCAGGGGGCGATGACAGTGGTGGAGTGGCGGGTCCCCGCAATGGCAGTGGGGAGCTGTCCAGTTCAGCACCCCCCGCCTGCCCCACCGCTCCGCCGGTCGCCTCCCCCCGTGGGCAAGCAGGGGAGGGCCAAGGGGAGAACAGGTCTACCTGGGAGGAGCAGTCCAGGAGGAGGTTGTCCAGCTGGAGCTGAGCGTTGGGATCTGGCTGGTCCCAGAAGAGAAATTCAGGAGTGGAGTCTTCCTGCTCGAAGCTGTAACAAAGTTCCTCCATCTTCTGTACTGGTTTGAAGCAAGCTGATGGAAATATTTACAACTTCAGACTTAACTGGTTATCAGGAAAATGAGATTCTAGTTGCATTAATAGCCCCCACCCCCCTCACCTCTAAAAGTATCAGAGGCAGAGAGTCCTGGTTGTGTCCTTGAGGAACACTATTGCAAAAGTTTCCCCAGTTGCAAATCTGAGCGGGACTCATGATTTAAATACTTCATGGCTCCTCAGCAGGGGAATGAGCCTGTTCTCTGCTCAAAACTAATTAGTACACGTGCTTCTCTTTCTATTAGCTGCTGACTACAAAACAATATGAATGAATGTAACAAGAGAGAATGAGTTTTCTATTGACTTTCTCCTGCAAAATCCATTGAAGCAGTTATTGAGTTCTTCCACAAGTTCAGTCTCTCCACTTGCTATTTAGAGTTGGGTTCACACAGGGATTTTGTTGTTGTTGTCGTTGGGTTTGGTTAGGAGTGGTTGGAGGTAGAAATAAAATGCAGTCCTTTATCTTTTTGGTAAAGTGTTAATAGCCTCACATTCTCCTGTGGCTGGACAAACAAAACCCCATTATAATGCTGTCAGAAACATATGATTCTTCCCTCTTTGACAGCAGAAGCTAGTGGCACCTTCTGCACTTGTAGCAAGGGAATGGCTGTCATAAAGATGCTGTGTTAAATTGGAACACAGTGATACCTCATATTAAGTAAGCCAACTCCACCTCATTTGGTTACTGCATTTTCTGATTCGTACTTAAATTACATGTTTTGTGGGTGATGCAGACATTCAGTGCTCTGTCTCAGACCATACTAAGCACTGGAAAACAGCGGCAGCTGGAAAAACCACAATGGGTGCAGTCCTAGAACGGTGGACCAGGTGGGTCACATCTTGAGAAATGCTGGAAACTGGGAGAGTAGCAGGTGTCCAGCATCACATCTCCTTGAGGAGAAGGTGTTAAGCACCACCAGAACTTGAAAGCAAGTGCACAGTATAAGTAGGTGATTCGGTCCCTTTGATTTCCACGATACTTAAGTCAATGTTCAAATTCATTCAGAAGTAATTTTAAGTGATATTTTAAGGACTTAAATGAATGAAATGCCAACATGTTTTAAATTAGAGAAAGCCTAAATGCTGTTCCTGAAGCATGTCATAAAGAAATTTTATCAAGACACTTAATCAAATGCTTGACTTCACGCACAGACTCAGGTCACGCTGCTGTGTGAAGTTTCAAGAGATGCCCACTGTGAAGTTTATGAGCCACAGACAGCTTCCTGACAGGACAGCTGAGAGCACAGATCTCAAGAGCTTCGGGTAAAGAGCTAAAGAGCAGAAAATGACCTTCAATGGATCCAAACGGATGATCAGCTCCTCTATCTAACAATGACTTAGGATGCAGTTTGTTGTATAGAAGCTTTGCCTGCTGAATAGAGGGATTTATTTTAAGACAGGCCATAGACTATTAGTAACTCTTCTAGGTAACCTGGGATTTTGCCTTAGGGCAATTCTACCTGTTCCAGGAAGTTTAATGCAATCAAAAACAGGTTGCAGGAAAGATTTTTGGAAAGAGTAGATGTGAGAAGGTTGCAGTGTGTGAAACAGTAGGACTGTCTTTTTTGCTTCTTGTTGAGCAAATTGAACAAGGAACCCATTGTCTGTAAATCTGCTTGACAAAGGAAAATACCAACGGTGAATACCTGACAGGGCAAAGTGTGGTTAAATAATGAGAAAGTGTCCATCCTCCTCTGGTCAGCTTAGGGCACGAAGTTTGCACTAATTTTGTACAAAGTAAATCATTTGTCATGATACCGACATACCCAACAACAAAATATTGGTATCATGAAAACCCGTGGTAACGGACAGATTCTGTTCCAGATGAATCCCAACAAAGAGATGAAAAGAATGGCCACAGTCACGGTGCCAGAGCTGAGACTTGAACTTGGGCTTGTCGATGCAGAGTTCATTCTGCAACATTTCTTTTAAATCAGATCACTGTATTTCCCAGCATTACGTACAAGCAATGTTCACCCCAAAACGGCTTACTACAGTCCCCACAGTGGGCACCACGGCTGCGTATCTGATCCCAGCAGTCCCCAACAGGGCTCTGGAGGACACAGTTGTTGTCCACTGCGAGCAATGGGCAGAGACAAGGAGGTTCAGTAAACAACACGGATAGATTTCTGTGCTGGGTTCCTCTTTCTTAGCAGATGCTTCTTCAGTGCTTAATGTTCCCTTCCAGATCCATCACTGCTAATAGTGTTGCCTGGGGATATGTCTGGCTCCACAGATGGAGAGCAGATGTTCCAGCAAGCCTACTTTTAGCGTGTTCAAGGGGAATTTGGCTTTCTTAGAGGGACTCTGGACAAAGCAGAAAGGGGGGGGAGGGTAGGGGAAGAAAGAGAGAAAAGCAAGAAAAGATTTCCCCTTAGAAAGCCAGCCATGAAAGAGGTCAGATCTAGGAAGAGAAGCTGAGGTTCCCATCCTTCATATGAACAACCCTCACCACAACTTCAAACCTGTTGCACTCCTAGTGTTTTTGCAATTCTGTTCATCGGAGGAGGGAATGTACAACTAACGGGGCTCATTTTGCACTTGTCTGGAAGATGGGGGTGAAGGAGTCTCCAACAGGGAATGACGTAGCATGGGTACCACACCATTTCACCCAAAACCTCTTCAGACCCACTGGGATCCAGAAATAATGTTTGGCTGCTCATCAATTTTAATCAGTAAGGTCTAATGAAAGCAAATTCTTGAGTCAGAAACTTTGTACTGGGTTTATGTCTGTGATGGGCTATGGAACCATGGCTGGTTGGGTTGTAATTCTTCCAGGTCTAGATATTTACATCTCCCTTTATAATTTCCTGTATTCATGCTGGGAACTGCCTTCCTCCTGTCCCCCTTTCTCTGTCATCTAAACAAATCCACCCATAGCAGACTGTGCAGTTTTGCCTATTTCATAGAAATTTGGGTACAGACCTGCTTTCAGAGAATATTTCCATCTCAGTTTTTTTATTCACAGTGCCTTTCCAGCTGAAAGCTGTTACCCTGTACTTGTATCTTGAAGATAACAGGGTCTCCTGAGATTATTTTGGAGGCAGATTTTTCTCTCCCCTTCTTGTCCCATTGGCCTTATTGCAGACTCCGCGTGGGGAACCTTCCCAATAACATTTTTGGAGGAATCAGGGAAACCTCCCAGTTCTGTCAAAATGGCTTTTTTCTTTTTTTCATTTCTGGGAATTTAGTTTGAGCATGTTCCCATCATCTTTAATTGCTTTATAAAGGAAGTCAGTCCTTGAACTGGACAAAGAACAGACGTAGAAAGGACCAGATGCTTTACTTTCAAGTTAGATGACTCTAAAGTCCAAGTCCATCATGTCATTGCTGCTAATCCAACGTTATGCTGTGCAGCTCATCATCAGAGTTGGGACTTGGGTCCCAGATGAATGAAGAGGACCAGATGAAAGATGCCCAAAATCTTGGGGAATGCTTTATCCAGGTGAGAGAGTGCAGCAATTGGTGGTGTGGCTCACTCAACATGCATTAGTAATGGCACTGCCAAACCACAGCTACACAGAGGGATCTCCAGGACCTGAGATGGCCTCATAATTGGCTGGTTGAGCTTCTTATGGCCACAGCTAAAGGGATGGGCCACCAAGATCCTATACCTTCTTTTGAGCCATGTGCCATGCCTGGGATACCTGAACTACTGGGCACATTGTTTGTGAAATGCTGGAGGCAAGAAAAGTGCAAGTATTATCATTTAGCAATAGAATGTGCTTCTTTTTAACCTAAAACAATAGCAAATGTAACAATGTAATGAAAAGCAGAACAAGGATTTCCCAGGCAAGAGAATTTCAAAGGAATAATGGCTATTTCTGAGATGCTCAGTGATTGTGAAATGAAACCTTCACAGCATATGCAGGATGTTGATTTTGAGCAAAAAAAGGTAACAGGACCTTTATTATTTGCAGGGTAGAAACATCAGATGTTAAACTTTGTGGAAGAAGGCACTGGTGAATGATTGTTAATACAACTTTGATTTATTTCGTTATTAGTATAAACTAGTCAAGACAGTCTTTGCTTTAAAAGTCTTTGGTGTTTAAAAGTGAACAAAGTCACTTTAACCTTTCTTCAGGGTGTTCTCAAAGTTACGGAAAATTAATCCCAGTCTCCAGGAGAAGGAAGATATTTTCTCTAATAAAAACACTCACTTGTGGTTTCCCCTTTTTTCAGAGAGCTTTTTATGAGTTGGGGAATGACCTCTAGACTCTTACTGCCAAATAGCTTCTCATCCAAGCCACCACGCTGGGCTCTGGGACTGTTCAGTTGAGTGAACAGTCATCTTTGGGAGACAACGTGTACGTCATCCTGTGCTCAGCTGTACCGTTTTGATCTCGAGGGGATGGAAGAAGGTGGGAACTTCTGAAAGAAAGTGGTGTTCCTTGTGCAATGGCCTTGTCCTGCAGTTCATTGTGTCATCTTCATCCACCTGAACCATTCCCCTAGCAAGGTTAACATAACACTGCCTCCAGGGGTTGCAGATGGTGCCCATGAATAATCCTGTCTCCATAAACAATTAGAAGTGTCTCCAGGGACAGGAAGAGCTGCCATTTGTGTGACATATAGTGCCGTTCTCCATGGGTTTATTTGGTTATATCAAAGCAGTGACTTTAGGTACCCTGCTCCCATTCATGGGTAAGTGACGCAGCCATCAGGAACTAAGAAAATCATTCTGCCAGTTTCTTCTTGAGGAAATCAAACCTCAGTGCCTTTGCAAAACCAACGTGGAAAACATACCTTGTGCAAAGCACATGAACAGTTTTTAAAGGGGTGGGTTTTCCCCCCCTGGAGGCCACGTGCCCTTTCTTCAGGTACAAGAAACCCTGAATATCTGCATTGTTTGTGGTCTTGATTTAATGAAAAATTATGTTTAAAAAAAAGAAAAAAAGACCACAAATTCTCTCTCCCAGATCTGTATTGAGGCAAATTTCTTCATTAGCCTTTCTGCTTTCCCTAAGGAGAGAGCTGAAGAGGAGACACAGCCAAAAGGATGGGACAGAGAAGAGACCAATGCTTGTTCACCTCCAGCTTGCACCCCTGTTAGAAATCTCATTACTTGTCTCATTAATATGTCATGTCTGTGGGTTTTTGGAGCTCTGCACCTGAGCCTGAAGCCCAGGCTCAGCCAGTCGTGGCTCATGGCAGGGCTCTTGCCGGGCTGGGACCCGCTCCCTGGTTCCCCCCCAGCCCTGCTCCCTACACCTTCACAATGCTCCTCAGGACTTGTTAATCACACAGGTGGCACCTCATAAACCTGCCTGGAGACCTCAGGTTTGAGAAATCAGAGTCACCCGGGCAGGTTTACAGAGTGATGTCTGAATGACAGCTGTTGCCGTTTTATGGGGAGCCAGCACATGTTCACACTATAAAACAGGAGCAAGAGCTTGGGAAAACCTCCGCCTGCGTGAGATGCTTCGGCCGCACTTTCCATCTGGGAGGTGGTTCTTCCTGGCTGCTGCCAGCCACCTTAGATGGGCTTTGGATGCAGTTCAGTCCCTCGTAGCCTTGGTTGACTTGGGCAGAGGCTAAAGGCACTGAAAATAAACACTGCTGGGGACGCGGTGGCAGGACTGAGCACGCACCAAACCTGTTTCTAATGGAGAGCTGTCACACCGTGTTATCATGATGCTGTACTGAGGGAGAGGAAAGTTGAAGTCTTTTTTTTTTTTTTTTTTTTTCCATTGGGTTGTTTTGTGTTGCAAAAATGTATCTAAGAAATGTATCAAGAGAGAAAAATCCGAAATCTGGGAACAAGATCAAGTGCCAGCCATGAAAAACAAACTGGTCTGGAAGAGAAAACTCTCTCCCAAACCTGTGTGGGAATAAAGAGAGTAGCAAATGGGGATGACCAAAGGACTGCGAGAGGCCTGCTGTACTCCATGGAAAATGCAAAGATGGAGTCCTAAAAAGCAATTTTGGAACCACCTGGATGGGCTGCTTACTGAGCGTGGTTGGCGAGGACACAGCTGTGCAGTTGGACCCCACAGTGGCATGCCCTGCCTGGGGGGCTTGGGATGACTAGCATCACGGTGCCCTTCCAGGGATGCTCAGCTGATTATGATCTCACCCTATTTTTCAGTGTTTCCTCTTTTTCCCTGACAGCAGGTCATTGCTGGATCAAAGACAGGAGCCAGTGGTCTCTGTGACAGATGAGTGTCTCGCAGCAAGAAGGAGGGAGCCAGAGTCTTGAGGAAGATTCGTATCACACGGATCAAAAATAAACCAAGTCAAAAATACGCTTCATTCCACCTTCTCCTGTCCTTCCCTCCCTGTGCTGAATCAGTGCTGATCAGCAGCGGTGCTGTTTTCTGGGGCAGGTCTGCAGAAAAGCTGGGTCGTGATTACCGAACTGCGTAAGAGAAAGAGGCAGCAGCAAAGAAATGAGCATCAGAACAAAAGACCTGAGAGCCGACCCCAGCAGCACAAAGGCAGTCTCCCACCATAAAGAATGGGGTGTTTCGATCCACTGTGGTGGCTGCTGGTCTATTTGGGTAGGGTCCCAAGTGTGAATTCCTCCTCTATGAATTCAGCATCAACAAGAAGCGAGTTTTCATAGGATTTAAAGCCAGAAGGGAATCATTAAGGTCCCCTAATCTGATTGCTGTGATAACACATGCCTTTGGTTGTTACCCAGCAACTCTGGCCCCAAGCCCGGTGGGGATCTTCTGGTTGCAGTTGGATGTTTTTTAAAAGGATATATCCAATCTTGACTCAAAGTCTCAGAGTCATAGCCCACCAAAGAATCTGTGTATGTTGGCAGGCTGTTATTGTCTTTGCTGAAGGTGTCCCTCTGATGTTTTGGCCAAAGACCTCACCATGCCCATATTTACTGCCAAATGCCGTGGTTGGAAAGGTTGGATTTGAAGCATGTTTCAGGACTGGGGGACAAAGTAGCAAATCCCCTGAAGGCAGAGGACACCCTCCCCACTAACAAAACCACTGGGAAGACCCAGACCACAGGCAGGACCTCTGACAGTGGCACCTCTAGCAGAATGGGCTCTCTTTGCTGATGCTGGCAGGAAATCAGAAGGGGTGGGACGAGTTGCCTATGAATGGAAGGACACTTCTTCACCAACTTCCAGAAGATAAATACCACTTACAGCCTCCCTGGCAGTCTCTAAGCCTGCTTACAGGCTGCTAGGCTGGGTCTGTTTCATTACTTGAGTCTTTATTGAGCAAGCCTGCAAGAAAGTCCATTTACTGAAAATTTGGAGTTGCTGCAAATGCATGGTTCCTTTCCATACCTCTATATGTCTCGTTTGCTGCCCAGGTATTCAGGCTGCATCTCAAACCCATGAGGAAAAAAGCCCTGACTTTTCAAATAATTGCAACCTCAGCATGAAACAGCCACAGCTCCAGAAGCCTCTAAATTGCAGGTTGTTGGAAGCTAGGGGAGGATGCCAGGGAAATCATTAGCATGAGCAGACTCCTGCGCTCTTTCCATGAGCATCCAGGGCTGGCTACATCCAAGCCAGGAGAGCATGGACTCCCAGCCAGGCACAGTATGGGTGCTCCTGTGAAACCTGTAGAGAAGTATCCATTACTGCCTAGCAGAACTGGTCAATTAGGTCATGATGTTAACTTGAAAAGCTTCTCTCCTTTCCATCTGAATGCATTTGGGGCAGGGCTGGTTGTCTTTAGTCTGTAGGGGTTATGTATTCTGGTTTTCCCATTTAAAAAAAAAAATACAAGCTGAGATTCTCATGAAATCTTCTATTTCCAAAACTTGGCACTCGGAGAAGATTATCAAACACTGTTAGCCTTGCACTGAAATTTGAGTCAGTCTTTAAGGAATTTGTCTGGAAGTTCTAGCCATAGCGAGCAAGACTGAAATGGGAAATCTCTTAAATCTGTATGCTCTGGGGAGTTCTGCTCCTTCATGTTTCTGGGCAGCCAGCAAATTGTGATGGGAGCAGCTTTTTGCAAACTCTGTCCCCACTGTCAGCTGCAACTGTGAGTTGCACAAGCCACGGGCATGAATAATAATGCATGGGAAGTCATTGCACAAACGCTTTCAGACCTCAAGGGCTCTGTAGGCCACGCTATTCACGGGCAAAGGTTGGGTCCAGTCCTTACTTTAGCTGCAGACGTGCATTTAACTGCAACAAAAGCCCATGGCTGGGATGTCTTTGGGAGGTAGGTCATTAAATGGTGTAGCTGTGGCTGGTGAATGGAGTGCTGCAGCTCCCGGAGGGCCAGCTTCCCCCAGAGAGCTTATCCAGATGCTGTGGTGGCCATATAACATCCAGCTGTTATGGAGACCTTACAAAAGGGAGAACAGAATTTTAAAGGTGTTGCATGAAGATCTACTTTTCAAATGGAGAAACTGAGGCACACCAGCTCAGGAGACCAGCAAGCCAGCCACATGGAGGAAGGATTAAATCTCATCAAGCTCCTTCTGCTAGGAAACACTATTGCCCCAGCTGCAACAGTCGAGCTCTTACTGGATGCCCGGAAGGTACTGGCTGGTTTGTGTCTTACTGTTGTTATGGTCTCTGTGTGATACATCCTTCCAGGAAAATGCCATTTGTTTAAAATAGTGAGCCCCTTTTGAAAACATGTTTTGTATTTTGAGAGCAGGTCAAATAGCAGACAGTTTTGATTAATGCAACATCGAGATATTGCAAAAAAAAAAAAAAATCACGCCTCGGTGGGAAAAGGTATAAAGGACAAATGTTCAGTGCTGTTCAACAGTTTGGGGAGGGGGGGAAAAAATACCTAAACAGAAAGCCAAAGCCAATGCTTGCCATTGCCAAGGCATCAGCCAAAAGGAAAACACAACTCTGATCCCAGCAAAATCATGTATGAGTCATGATGGGCCAAGAACAAGTTTGCTTTCTTTTCTCCCTCATTGAACAGATGATGATTAAAAGATAAATCATGCTTGGAGTCAAATCAAGTGATTGGATTAAAGTTTAGTTGAGTATTTAGAGACTGTTTGGGACACAATGGCAAGCTAATTGAAAACTTACATTTGTGAGACCCTTGAACTCTCCAGCTCTTAATAAAATACTACTGCAAAGTACACAAGGGTTCCCTGTGGGAGAGATCCCTCTCCACAAGTGCTTTTATTCCTCAGGTATGTGGAAAAATGGTATTCATTTTCTTTACTAGTTCACCAAAGGAAAGTATGTTCATGATCGTAATTCAGCTATTGCTCATGATGCAGTAACTTAATCTACTCAGCTCACTGAAAGTCAGTGAAGCAAGACAAAGGAAAGTCACTTCTTTAAAAAAATGAGATTTTAAATGCTTCATTCTTTTAACTAGTCTTTGCTCTTCTGAGCAGCTGGTATTCCAGAGTGACTGGCTGCCTGCATTGGGCCAAAGTGACTCTGGAGTCTTAAAAACTATGTAAAAATTCCTTCTAGATGCGCTGTGGTAGGAAATGTCATGCTTTATTTGTACTAATAATATAATTACCTTCTGGAATCACCCCCAGATCTTAAGGAACATACCCAGCCTCCAGCTTCAAAGCACTGTCCTTTCTGTTGGAAATACCAGTGAAACCCACAAATAAAGAGAATAAACTTCCCCACGTCCACACGAACACACAGAATTGAAAAACCTGGTTCTTCATTTGGCCTCTACGTAGCCAAGCACAAGACTTTCTTGTTAATCCTTAACACTGAAGTGAAGCTGCAGAAACTCCATAGTCAGGTTCATTTGCCCCCTTGCATTTTCTGGCTCTTGTAGATTCTTTATCTGACTTTTTACTGCCCTGGAGGAGGGGAGATCTTGGGTGGCAACAAGGCACATTGCAGCCAGACCCTGCATGCTAAAGGGCGTTACAAGACTACAGTCTGGCTTACACAAAAGCCAGGCTTTTTTAAAGCTCCTCCCAGTAGAACTGAGAAGCTGGGTTATTCAACAGCCCTCACACATGTGGGTCAGATGTGAACCCACACCGTGCAGGTTTGCTTCCAGGAAGAGGAAAGGGACTGCCCTTGGTCTGCATGACTGCAGGACCTGGGCAGGCTGTTGAGTTTCATGGTCCATTGGTCCAAAAATGGGTGATGAGCGAGTCCTAAGAGGAGCATGGTAGAGCTGTCTTCTCCTCCATGTGCAAGAGTTTATATTTCTCCAACTAGCTTGACCTTTAGGATAGTTTTTCTGCAAAAGGATGTGTGTGCAGAGGCCATAGGTGAAAAGCTTAAGTATAGAAGGCCTGGGGAGGAGAATGGGAGTAAGTTATGCTTATTTCAGATGATGAACATAAATTACCTTTCAGACACATTTTTTTTCAGATTGGCACAAATAAATCTAAGGTAAACCTGGCCAGGCAGTTTAGTAGGTGCGATCCCAGTATGATCAGCATGATGCTTTAAACCCATGGGGTTTAGCATTGGTCATAGTCCTAAAATTCAGCAAGAAGCAATGCAGTATGACTAGAGAATTGGGTATGTTGCAAAAGCAAAAACTCTAAAAAAAAAATTTCCTAAAGCCCCAAAATATGACATTTACTTTGCATGTCTTCCTGTTTGGCAGTGTGGCTGCACAGGACTGCAGGAAGCCATGCAATCCCTCTTCTTTCCCGAAC